>NC_067429.1:25233562-25536971 GCF_009764475.1 Pristis pectinata | reverse complement strand
ATCTCTGATAGATTGGTGTGCAGAAATGACAGAAAAACAAAATGAATCAGACCATATCAATAAAACAGTAACTCCATGCTCATTCAATTTAAAAAATGACCAAAATTTCAAACGCAAGAAGTCTCTGTCCACTTAATTTATGGTTCTATGTTCCAATAAACATAGAAAACTTTGTTTTAAATAAAAGGTACTGAAAAAGACATTGTTGGTGTAAGTATTAAGGGTACATTTAAAATTGGCACCTGCGTGACACGCAGATCATTTTCCAAAGGAGTCTGACATTTAAAAGATGACAATTTTATGGTTTAGTTAAAATCTGGAGAATCATTTTATTTATTGACAAAAAATATTAAGATAAATTATAAAATGTAATTAAAATCACTTAGAAAATAATATGATGTAGGTGTCAGAAATCTGAGATTTAGAAAAAATGGATGCAAGGAAAAAAGTTTGAGAGCATTTAAGAGTTCTTCAGTTATTAATATTTTAAAAACAAAGATTTTTGTGATGTTTTTACAGTTTTTGAATGCTTCCAAATGTCAGGGGTATTCAGAAGGAATTCAAAATGTTCAGATATTCAAAATAGTTGGCAGTTTTGACAGATGGCAAAAGGTGGGGTGTGACACTGCCATGTTTCCAAGTTTTTCCAGTTGTTTTATGGATGGGGTTATTCTGGCCCACTCTTATCAGGAGATAGTGCTATGCTGGTATTCTCACTAACTTGATGCCTATCCTTCGGAATGCTAGAGGCCACAGGTTTGGGATCTGGCATCTAAGCAGCTTTGAGGAATACCAAGGTGGCTTTTGATCGATGGTACACATGGTAACCATGTCGCAATAGTGCTGGAAGAAGTTAACGTTCAGTGTGGTCTTGGGGTGCCAATCAAATAAGCCGCTTTGTCCCATTTCTGGTGTACAGAAACCCCCAGAATGTTGATGGGGTGATTTGGCAACAGTAATACCTTAAAGAGAGACAATCTCAGCAAGTTTTGGGCTTACATTTTGAGCTTTACAAATATAAAGAACAATTATTTTGAGAATACTTTGTCCTGTCCTTGATCTTTTCATCTTCCCATTTTCTAAGATGCACTAACTACAAAATTTGAAGTAGATCAAGTTGGTAAAATGCCAAGGACTGGATTATGGGGGGAATGAAACGTCCACTCCAATTTTCTGCATAAGTATCATTCTCCCCACTCCAAACCAGAAGGTGATGCAAACTACAACCCCCAACTTTTGTGGTATCAACTCTGCCCTTTCAATGTACAATTGTTGAATATCCATCAATGGGGTGTGCGATAGCAGGTCGACAGCTGCATTGCAACATTTGAACTGTTGAAAATAAATAGAAACATGTTCTGAAAGAGTTAGGCAGATCATTTTCCCTTGCCTGGATACAATTATGAAATTGGACAAAGGCCAGAACTACAGCACATGGTAAATAAATTGACTCACCTGATTATCTCCTGGTTCATTCAAGTGATTATTGGGAACATTCAATGTATCTTCTTTGCCTGTCACAAGAGCAGCTCCTCTCACAACAGAAACTTGATCCACAGCCTCAGAATCACTTTGGTCAATTTTTACTTCCTGTTGCTGGCATGCTGCAGATTGCAAAGTTCTTTCGGAGTTGATATCAGATAACTTTTCAGAATGAATAGGGTTTAGCATCTCATCACTGAGAGGAGAGACAGTTTTAGTGTCACCTTCAGGCTGTGATCCATTAGAAGTCACTGGATGGTACAAGGCTGAAACATGGGTGGAGGATGGGCATTCAGTTTGTGAATGACTTTCTGTAGTCCTTATACTTGTTTCCTCATTGCATGCATGTTGGTCAACTACCAATTCAGCTGAATGAACATTCAATGGAACATCATCTGCTGGAGGTGGTGGAGATAACTCAGGCTGTGATATAGTAACAGCAACATTGCAATTCAAGGAAACTGTTGTTTGGTCCTCTCCAAGTTCATCTGGTGTCCTTTAAACAGAAAAAATAAAATCAGTCAAATGACTTAATAACAAAGCAAAAGGAGCCACATGAACAGCACTGTACAACCCTGTGTGATAGATGGCTTGACATAACTGAAGAGATCAGATTCTGAATCTATTCTCCAATCAGTAATTAATACCTTTTATGCATTCAGATACACTTTAAAATGAAAGCTTAAAATTTAAAGAAGGGTAAAAGAGAACACAAAAGAGACAAAATAGTTCTCCTAAAATTTTCGTTCCTCAAAACACACAGGCATCTATGCACACAATGCATTGTCATCTGCATGGATTTCAGAGCTTTGTTTTAAAAAGTCAACTGTGAAAAGCACTTTGGAGCTCACTCCTTAGATAGCGGATAATGTAGAACTTTCACAAAACATTGATCAGACCACAAGGGGAGTACTGTGTCCAATTCTGTTCACCACACGAGGAAATATGATGCTACAAGTGCAGAAAAGATTTATGAGCATATTTATCCAATAAGGTTAGTCTTGAGAAGCTGGGGTACCTCTTTGTAGAGCAAAGGTGGCCAAGGAAATTTGACAGCATTATGCAAGATGATGGACTTAGGATGGTAAGTACAGAGAAGTAGATTCTGTTAGCAGATGGTCAAGAGCCAGGGCACACACACAAATATGGGGCAAATGTTAAGTTAGGAAGTTCAAGGGGAACCATATAAAAATAACAGAAGCACATATGATCATAGAAAATTACTTAACAGAAAATGGCTACCATATTCATGCCAGCTGAAAATGATCTCTCCAATATAATCTCTAAAGATACTGTATCTATCCTAGCTCTTGATCCATAGCTTTGTTGGTGATGTTGCTTCAAGCACCTATCCAAGTATTTTTTTTCAAAGTAATGAGGAATTCTGCCTCAACTACTTTTAGGCAATGTTTTGTAGATCACACAATCATGGACACTCTGGGTAAAAGTATTTTTTCCCCTCAATCCTCTTCTCGTGTTTTACTGATGTTTTCAATTTGATGCTTACTGAAGTCATTGCTAAAGGAGATGGGTCCTTCCTATCCACTATCCAGCACGTTCATCATTTTACACATCTCAATTGTCTTTCCTCAGTCTCGTATGTTCCAAAGAAAATAAACGCTGGCCTACTCGATCTGAAGTTCCAGTGCTAGCAACAGCCTCAAACTCCTCTGTACCCTCAAGTGTAATCACATCTTTCCTCTATTAATGTGCACAGTATTCCATCTTCCACCTGACTAGTGTTTTGTACCATTCTAACCAATGTCTCATTTGCCTTTAGTAACTAGGGTACTGCTACTTTAGGAGATCTATGGACATGCACTCAAGAAATGTTTCTACATTGCCCTTCCATTTGTTTATTCCCTTGCTTTGTTTGCCCACTATAAGTGTATCATCTCATTTATGACTACATTCAGCCTCTCAGGCCAATATTCTCCCATGAAGGCATTGATGGTGGCTGGGTTAGTGACACAGAATTCAAGAGTCTTTTCACCATTTTTGACCTCTTGGATGTTGACAAGCGTTAAGGGGAGGATATGGTTTAAAAAAATTTATAAATGATACTGAAAACTCAACACCAAACAGTCTAAATGTACAGGATGAAGTTCAGTAGAAAATTAGCAAAGTAAGGAGAATGAAAAATACTGACAGGTGAAGTCAAGAAAATCCCTGAGGTATTTCATAAATACATAAAAGGAGAGCAAAACAAAGTAAAGAGCATGGATTTGTTAAAGAAAGGTCATGTTTGTCAAATTGGAAATAACTTAGAGGGTTAATGAGCTTTGGACATTTTATATAGATCTTTGTGAAGAGCCATTCCCAATTGCAGACGAATCAGAAAAATAAAAGCCCATGAGTTCAAAGCAAGGGTGGAAAATTGAATTCAAAATTGGCCTGATAGAGAACACAGAGGGGGTAAAGAACAACAGGTCTTTTAGTGACTGGAAGGGCATCGGGATTCTACAAGGCACAGATTTTATCAATTGCTTGGACTTAAATTAATGACTTTATACGATACTGAAATTAGCAGAGTAGTTGATAGGAAGAACTTTTAAATTTCAGGAAGGTATCAATAGACAAATGGGCATCAAAACTGCAAATTAAATTCACTTTAGAGGTATTGTATTTGAGGAGAGCAAGGCAATGGCATATGCATACTAAAATGTAGGAGAAGTGTAAAGGAACAAGAGGATTCCTGGAGTGTGCTCACAGATTCCCCAAACTGGTAGGTCAGGCATGTGCACTTGTTGTGTTTGTTGGGTGAGGCACAGAAATAACCGCTCATGCAATAATTATATAAATTAGGCTGTGCCTTTGGAACTGTGTATAGTTCTGTCACAATAGATGTGGGGGGGGGGGGGGTGGAGGGGAGAGGAAGACTAAGAAAAAAGGGTATTACAGTGTCAGCCATTAAGCAATGTTACTGCTGTGTCCCTCGTTCCCATCTCAAATAAAAGGTGCGTTCTGTGGTCATGATGCTCTTGTCATTTATTACATCCCGAATTGGAGTTTTGCACAACCAATGGAAATTCAATGCCATCATAGATGGAGGAAGGGGAGACGTCAGTCCTACCGAACGCAGATTTTAGGGAAGAGGTAAAGAGATTGGGGCGTTATTTAAAGGAACCACTTTCACCTAAACTGAGGATCTGAATATCATCACCTGAAAGAGTGCTGGTGGAGGAAATGCCACCATATTTAAAAAGTACTCTGATGACATGTAATATATAGGGTTATGAAATGAGAGTTAGAATCAGCCTCAAAAACTGTGTTTGGGCTGGCAAAGACACAATAGGCCCATTGAATTGTCTGTTTTGGGTATCTGGTGTCAGGCACATGAACCTTGTGACCAGCCCAATGAGCGTAATTAGGGCTACAGTACTGGGAAAGTAAGCTGATGTTGGTTCATTTATCCTTGCAGGATTTTGTAGACACAGTGTGAGAGGTATCTTTCCAGTGCCTTGAGGTGCCTGCTATAGATACTCCACGCCTCAAATGCACATACAGGAGGGAACAATCACCATGAGTAACAGACAGAGTAAATGCGAGTAGGCTCTTTCCACCTAGATTAGGAGAGATAAGTACGAGAGGACATAGCTTTAAGGTGAAAGGGGAAAGGTTTAGGGGGAACATTAGCGGGAACTTCTTCACTCAGAGAGTGGTGGGAGTGTGGAATGAGCTGCCATCTGATGTGGTAAATGCGGGCTCACTCTCAAGTTTTAAGAATAAATTGGATAGTGTTACGGACTCAGTGAATGTCCCTTTAAGATAGAGTGTGTGTGTGTGTGTGTGTGTGTGTGTGTGTGTGTGTGTGTGTGTGTGTGTGTGTGTGTGTGTGGGGCGTGCTTACGTCAATAGAAGATAAAGGACGTAGTCCGTAACAATAGATACATGGATGGGAGAGGTCTGGAGGGTTATGGACTGGGTGCAGGTCAATAGGACTAGCGGTATAAAATTTCGGCACAGACTAGAAGGGCCGAATGGCCTGTTTTCTGTGCTGTAGTGTTCTATGGTTCTAGGAGTCTTGTGCCAAGTTTGAGATCTTGAGTTTTTAAACAATTTGTTCCTCAGTCAACCAAAAGTTATGCTGGTGTACTGAAGACGATGGTGAATTTTATTACCAATATCACCTTCACAGAGAGGTGGTGTCAGAAGTAAAGGAAGTGGTCCACATTTTCCAGGGTTTTGGCAGGAACCTTTGTTGTTGGAAGGTGACATTGTACATCAGAGGCAGGTTGAATGACTTGGAACTCGGCCTCTGAATGTGAACAAATGCAGGCATTGTCTGTGTACTCTAGCTCAACCGTTGAGGTTGCTTCCAGCATGTAGATACCACACAGTTTCTCCTTAGTCCTGTACATTAGCTCCAATCCAGCAAAGAACTCGGTGGTAACAAGTTGTAACACTGTAGTGAGAAAGACCGATGGAGTGTTGGGACAATAAAGCGGCTTTGCTTGATACAAATCTTTGTAGATTGGCTCTGTTGTGGACCCAGTTAGGGCCATGGCTTGCATGCTATTATGTCACAAACTTAAGGAGACAAATTTCTGCTGAATTTGAGGATCATGCTCCACAGTCCTCCCACTTGACAGAACCAAAGCTCTAGGCAAGTTCAAAAAAAGGCCATGTACAGCAGTTGGTGCTGCAGCCTGCGTTTCTCCACAAGTTGTTGTTCAGTGAAGACCGTGTCTGCAGTACCTCAGGACTGGCCTCAAATACCTCAAAACAAATAGCAGGCGAGCTCCTAATCCAGTTACGCCAGTCATTACGATCATGGCTGATTTTCCAATCTACTTCCGTTTTTACTCCACTTAAGGGAAAATAAGTTTGGCAATAAACTGATAAAGCAGAAGTAGCACAGAGATCGAGAGAGGAAAATAAAAGAATGTTTCAGTAAAGGACATGTTTGAGATGTGAATAACTTGAGTCTAAATAGATGAAGAGCAACAAAAAGGAAAGAAACAAAATGATAAGAAAGAACTGCACTGTTACAGTATTTCAGTACAATGACAACCTAACTATTTGAAAAAGGAAAGAGGAGGGGAAAAGGTACTTTATGAAAAACATGAATAAAGATAGTAAGAAAAGCAGAAAACAATGTCTCTTGCTGGGAAATTAGTGTTCACTTTTTAACTGTACTAAATAGATACTGCATTTAGCAGCATTGCCAACCTTGCAAAAAAAGAAAAAGGATAATTGATGAAAATCCCAGTTGAAAAACCATTGGAGCAGTTTTCACCCTTATGTATTTGTTAACATCATCTGCAGATTTACTAAAACCACCTTCACAACTTGCAGATGAGATACTCCTGTGCTTACACTGCAGGGAGGCGAGTCAGAACTTTAAAGCATAAATTTTAAGGCAGTCTCTGTACTGTAGCGTTGAGGCTGCTCTGGGAGGTGAGGAAAAATGGGAGGCCAGTAAGAAAAGGAAACCAATGTTCTGTCAAAGATACGGACAACTCCACACATGGACATGCCCAACAACCCTCATGCTGTGAATGGAGCTAACCAATGCAAGGTGCAAGTCTACAAGGGACCAGTGATTACAGCACCTTGCAGAGGTGCAAAAACACAGATTATATGGAGCTTTGTCAGTGATGCCTCTGGATAATAGTGCAGCACGTTAAAATGTTTGTGGCAGAGTCCATGCCCAAATGATAACCTGATGTCCTGTTAAGTTTGCTCTGTTTTACTGCGAGTTATAAATTAAGGTTGTAGATCACAAATTATTGCTCCCATTTTTTTTTCAGTAAAGCAAAGATGAGCATTGTACACACTGATGATAACACCACTTCTGCAAATGATGCTGGATAACCAGCAGCTGCACTAAAGTAAATTACACACAGAGATTCTGATGAAGAGTCACAGACCCGAAACACTGACAACAGACTATTTTGCTTTCCATTGATGATGTCTGATTTGCTGAGTTTTTCCAGCATTTTCTGTTTTTGTTTCAGCTTCCAGCAGTTTTATTTTGATTTTCATTTACACATAGAGGTGCCTGGGTCCAACTTTCCAACGGGTAGGACTTCCATTAGAAATGGTTGCTCTCAAATTAAAACATGTCTTAAACAGCATTAATGCACAATTTTTACATTAAAAAGGCAGTGATGAGTCTACTTTCTAGGCTTATGTTTTAGAACCAGATTGAAACCCAAATAAATGGTAAAACAGGCTAAGCTGGTCCAAATGCAAGGGCGACTGTAAGTTAAAACATCAAGCTGGAGAACTTGGACTTTGCTGATCAATCATCACTATTGAAGAGTGCATTAAACAAAGTTCATGTAATGTTATATTAACTTTCCTATGCTGTCTTGATATGTAGTCTGCATGTTAAGACTTGTTTTAAGAAATAGACAGAAAAATGAATAATTCTTTGTTTAACCCAGTTGCAACATGGAAATTATTCTGTCTCTTAGACAAACTCAAATAGTCTTAGCAGAGCACATTTCTGGACAATGCAATACATTTATGCAGCAAACCTAAAGGACATGGTTTCTACTTATTTTAAACAAAAGTTTCACCAACAGATTAAAAATCCTTCTTGACTGCAAGGCAAACTGGCATGAGGGGAAGACAAGCATACATCAAACTATCTTTATGACTCCAATCCACTCTTAGGAAACAACATGTGAGAGATTTATCAACATTGATTTAGGTATTAATTACGGTCAAAGCATTGCACAACATACAAGGAGCATAGAGTTCGAGATAGAAGCAGAATGAATTGTGGCATACAACAAGAAACACAAACAGGAGGCAACCATAAAGGCCCTTTAACTGGTTCATAAATCAACATGATCAAGACTGATTTTCTACCTCAATTCCCTCAGCATCCACAAATACTCAGTGATCAAACATTTACCGGCCCCTAAGATGAAAAATTCCTAAAATGCAAGTTTACAAAACAAATTTTCTGATTTCTAAATGGTGTCTGCTTATCCTTAGGTTATAGCTACCTCTTGATTCAACAGCCTCTCATTATCTCCTGTTAGGCCCACCAATAATTTTATATATTTCAATGAGATCACCTCTCATTCTGCTAAAGTCCAAAGAAAATAGGTCAAATTTACCAACAAAGGACAATCCTGCGTTCCAGAGAAGGATAACAAGAGAATGTGTTATACCCATGAATCCACATGAAATGAAATTAGGTTTTCAATAGCACAATTTACAAAGTGAAATCACCACATTCAGAAGCTGCCACAGATCTACATAACATTTTATTAAAAAGAGAACTGGAATCATGCCAGAAGCCGGAGTGTAAGGAATGAGCTCCATTGTACACAGTAAAGTCTGAACTCCAAAGTTATATTTGTTTGTACCAAGAAAGCAGGAGAGTCCACTGTCTTGTTCAAGAACTTTTAAAAACACTGATCAGAAGTTAGATAACTTACAATCTTGTGATTCTCATCCATACTCTCAAACAAATTAAAAGTCTACAATATCGTGTAATGGAATATCCAAATGATGGTCTCCCAAACAGAAAGTTCAAAGTATATGCAATTCTCAAAGGTTAAATGTGTTTCTATCCATTCTGAATCCTAGCGAGATCTCACGAAGAAGAAAACACTCAATTATGTCAACATTAAGTTACACAGATTTTTATATTTAACTAAAAAGATACATTGACAACCCAAGGTAGGAAATAATTACATGTTACATACAAAGTTGCCTGAGACACCAAAAAGATAGATACCAAGAACCTGCTTCCTCTGGCTACAGATCTAGAACTGTGGAGCATGATATCAGGATAAGGAATAAGGCGCAAAGAGCAAGATAAAAAGAAATGTCTGTACACTGAGGGTTGAAAATCTTTGAAATTTTCTATACCACAGAGTTCGGAATGCTCATTGCTCATTGACTAAGAATCAGAGGCTGAGATTGATTTTTCGACACCACGGGAATCAGAGAATATGGGGAACTCATGAGCAAAGTGGACAAGGCACAAAATTAGACGTGATTGTATTGAATGGTGGAGCAGGCTCAGGGGAATATTATGGCCTTTTTCAGCTTTTATTTCTACATTCGTATGGGAAATATGGCAATGAAATCACATAACCCTCAGACTTGAATTTGATGTCTTTTGAATTGTCAACTGACACAACCACCACCCAAAATCAACTATCACAGATATTAAACCAAAATCCATACGGACCAAAATAAATCTAACTTCCAAAAGATAAATTGCACAAGGATGTCAACTTACTATTTAAAAACTGTGATAATGTCCATAAAAACAGTTATACTTTTATAGAATACAGTGAAGAATTTCTCAGATTTTAATATTTCTATGACAAATATTATAATGAAAGTACGTCAATTTAACCAAAATAAAAACCAAACATTCTGGAAATACTGTAAGTATTTACTGGATAGATCAATGCTGGAAGGGTCTTTGATCTAAAACATTAACTATGCTTCTCTTCCCACAGATGCAGTTCCACCTGCTGAGTATTTCCAGCATTTCCTGTTTTTATTTTAGATCTCCCATTCCCAGCTTTTTTGAATGCCGATCTAACTTATTTTATGTGAAAATAAAATGGTGCAAATTACAGCAATGATATATAGAAGAGTGACACTTACACTTGTAGAGATTTGCTGGAGCTCTCACCACTTGCAATGCCTTTGTCTGTATCATACGACCACAATTCCTCAGTAGTTTGGTCAGGACTCTTCATTCCATTTGACTGAAGGAGACTGTCAGAACTCAGGCTGGAAGAGAGCTGGGATGATCCAGTTGTTTCCAAACTTAACGTAGAGGATGCAAGTTTTAGTTTACCCAGCTGGTTACTACTGTGCATAGCTGTGGAACTGGTATGAGTCACTTCAATTATATCAGAACCAGATGACTGAGAAGTTGAATCCCAAGAACCTTTCCTCCTTCCTTCAGACAAGTTTGGCGATGAAGCTTCTGGCAGTTCAGGTCCGGAGCATAAGCCGGCCAATGCGAGGGGAGTGGTAGTCCATTCATTTAGCACAGCTGACTTATAAGACAAAGTAAATGAAAGAGATGACAGACCTTGCAGATAGCTCAGCAGGACTTCACTGTCTTCTGAATCAAGAAGCAAGGCCACCGGATGGTAGAAGTCACACAGGCTGTCCTTCTCACGAAGCAGGGACACTAAGTAACACTCCATCAAGCCATCATTAAGTGCAAGTCTCACCCACGCTCGACACCGTCCAACATCAGTGTTAATAAAGTTCAACTGCTCCAGCTCTGCCACAACATCACTGCAAGATTTTTTAAATAAAAAGAATCAGTATTTGAAATATCATTTCAAACAAACTTTGAGTTTGAGTAAAAAAAAAGTCATCCTAACATCACTCTTGCCTGACAACAATGGCTCAGATTTTCCAGGTAACACCTGGAATTCCCTGCAAAATGTCAGGAAATTCAGAACTCCTATGCAAGTGTACACAACTCAGAAGTCCCGAACTTCCTTATATGTTGGACTCCTTATCCAGTCCAGCAAGTTGTGAGAATTCCCCAAGACTTAGTGAGGAATGCACACAAAAGATTGTCTATGACTTTAAGGGAAAGGAACAGCTGAAAATAAGTGTTAGTACTTTTAATAAACTTTGAGGATTTTGCTGATTATGCTCCAATATTTAACTCTTCATAAATTCCAGAAGTGGAGCATAAACTCAACACATCCCCAGAAATTACACTGGGCTGTTGAATTACTGAACCAGTTTAGACTTAGCCTAGAACAATGACTTGATTCATTTCAATGGATGGAAATGACTGTGGGGATGATGGGAATTTATTTATACTTTCTTGAATTATTTACATTTACTTAAATGTTTTAAATTTAGATTTTATAAAACATAAACTTAATTAGTTTTGTTAATAATAACTTAATTGTTAATGGTTTGGATTCTTCTGAAAGTCCAAGACATTCAGAAACATTCAATATTTTTCAAAGCACTGACAGCTGGCTGAGCAAAATAGCATGTCTTAGCTGGTTGCCGATCTTGATGTCCATCTCTGTGGCCGGACTTGCTCCAGCTCCTTCTCATGTTGGGATTTGCAATGTGGAGAACCTAGGATGGGGATGGCTTCTGCAAAGAAGTTGTCTATGCAGGATCTGCACAAGGTAAATGCAGGCTAATGGCTAGGTCAGATGTAAGCCAGGGATTATGTAATGCTATCAATTCCCAGTCCAACATTCCCATTGTAAATACTGGCACCATCTTTATACCTCAACCACAGACCACAGTTTTTGATCTCATTCCAATGAATCCCCAATATTAAATGCAGCATTTTTATGCAGTGAATGGACATAAAGCACAAATGTGCAACATTGTACGAAAAAAGTGTCTGTACTGCATCTATGACTACAAAATTGTGAAGCCTTTGGGTTTAAGGTTAACAGCTCCAAGTTGCAAAGATGGCTCTATGCTTCACTCTTTTGAAGCCAAATGCGATTCCTAATTTTTGCATTTATAAATAATATGCAAGAAAAAGCACTGTTTGCTACTGCTGTCTTCCGTGTTATGAGATTTGGAACTATGTATACAATATTTTGAATAGTCTGCCCTACAATACACTAAATCAAACAAATTGATATAACTAGCTGAAGTTATCCATTGTTCCAAATTAAATGGTACACAAAACTAGTGGGTGGTATATTAACAAGATGCAAGAGGAAACCATCAATCCCACATCTATCACATTTTATTCACAGAACAAAGGAAATGTCATTTCTCGAAAAGAAAATGTCATTTCTCGAAAAGAAAATGCTAAAGCTACTACTTGTAGCAGTTCTAACAGTGTGACATAATGGACTATATAATTAGAGAGTGCACCACAGTCTGCCATTACTTGAAAGCCACACAATTGCAATTTATTAGCAGGCCTTGGTTAATCTTCTGAAATAGGAAACTTAGCTAGTCTTTCCTTTCTGCCAGAAATAGATCGAATGCATTGGATACAAAGCGCTTTAGGACATCAAAGATGCAAAGATATTGCATGAAACCAACCCATTTTTAAAAAAAATTCCCACACAACAATTTTATCCAGTAAACCTTTGCAATAATTCATCAACAGAAATTGATTTTGTTTAGAATTCAAGTTATGCCCTCAAACAAAGTTTCTGGCAAGTTCACCCACTTCAAGCTAACAATGGTATCACTTTCCAGCAACTCTTTCCAACAGGAATGTGTGCAAGCTTTAAACTGTAAAATTTATACCAATAAACACTATATAGTACCTCCTCTACGGCTAACAACATTAAGCAAAAAAAATTTGAAGTGGTGAAGGAATTTTTTTTATAATCATTACATACACAAGACATATATTACAACGAGTTTTCCAAAAAAAGTCTTATTAATGCTTTTTTTTTGCATATTAGTACTTAAGGCCATTCCTAATGTTCTTTAAGTAACATGAGGCACTGATTAAGCACTACATGGCTCATCAAGGTTAGTGATTACAGAATTAAACAATTGTTTTAGTAACAGCTTAGGGACATATCTCAAATCCACGTAAGTCACATTCACGTCAGAATGAATCACCTACAGATTTCAAATGGAACTGCTGTCAAAAACAATAATCAGGCTGCCCTGCTTCTGAACCTGTCTCTATAGAAAACATTCTACTGAGTATTTAAGCAAACATTTGTTTATGATGATGGTGAGGGAGAAAAGATGTCAAAGCAATTAGGCACAAAAATTTTTGCACATATTCAAGTCACGTAATGTCTAAATTGTTGGCTTGGCCTATACTTCCCCACTGTCAGAAAATGATTGGCTTGAGCCAACTCTGCTCTATTGATTACAATTCAGCAGCTAAAAAAAAAATCACAGGCAAATCCACTTTCCAGAAAGCACTTTTGTGCTCTAATCCCTAACCGTATCTTTAAAACTAACTGTGTGCAAAATTAGGATGGTTAAAAATATAAAAATGAAGTAACATTACATAACCAGGGATCAAGAAAAATTGTACATAATCAGTGTTTTTAGACCAATATACTTTACAAGTACAAAAATTCATATGAAATTAACATCCAATTTAGAGTAATGCTGGAATATGAATTAGTTCAACAAAATTGCACCAACTTACTGGTGAGTGACCGTTTTAAGCAGCGTCCAAAAAACAGGCTGTGGAAGAGGAGCTCGACTGCCTTTCCGCCCTCGGTTTCCTCCACTTGCTTTAATGTGCTTCGATTTCAATCCATGCACAAATATCGATTCCATGACACAGCACAGTAAATTTGCATCACAGTCATCACTGGTTACAACACTGTCCGAATTTACATACCGCTTCTGTAAGCACTTCAGGGAATGGGCCAGCTTCTTCTTTATCCGCTGAGAACACAAACAAATAACGTTGCTTACATTTAAAGTTACTTAATTCTATTTCAGAAAATCATACACAAAACAAAAGAGCCATGAATCTAACATCACAATTGGTTATTGACTCACAGCTCATCCTTAAAAATGTTGCCCAAAATGGCAGAACAATTTCCACAAAATCATTATAGCACCCCCTCCCAAATAAAACTGCAGACCATATACCATGCACATGTCAGGTACAGGCAGCCAGGATCAAGCAAATCCCTTGAGTACAAAGGATGTAGAGGTACACTTAAGAAGGAAGCAAGGAGGGCAAAATGGGATATGAGATATTGTAAGCAGATAAGGTATAGGAAATCCCAAGAGATTCTATATAATGAGCAAAAGGGTAACTAGGGAAAGAATAGGTCCCCTTAAGGATCAGTGTGAAACTACAGGATAAGGGTGAGGTCTTAAATGACTACTTTTTGTCTGTATTTACCATGAAGATCACGGAAGCAAGAGAATTCAGGGAAGAGAATAGTGATGTCCTGGAACAAAGATTTTATGAAAGGGGAGGCCTTAGCAATCTTGAGGTGCTTTAAGGTGGATAAATCCCCAGCACCTGACCAAGTGTATCTGAGGACATTGTGGGATGCCAGGGAAGAAATTGCTGGGGCCCTGGCAGAGAGTGGTGGTTGAAGGTTGTTTCTCGGAATGGAGGCCAGTGACTAGTCGTGTTCCGCAGGGGTCGGTGTTGGGACACTTGTTATTCGTTATTTATATAACTTATTTGGATGCGAGTGCACAGTAAGATTGTGGATGACATGAAATTAGGAGGTGTTATTGAAAGTGAATAAGGTTATCGTAGATTACAGGGGATCTTGCTCAGTTTGAGATGTGGACTAAGGAGTGGCAAATGGATTTCAATACAGATAAGCATAAATGAGATGATACATTTTGGAATGTCAAACCAGCATAGGACTTATACTATGAATGGTAGGATACTAGGAAGCGTAATGGAACAGAGGGATCTAAGAGTACAAGGGCATAATTCATTGAAAGCGGCATTACAAGTGGACAGGGTGGTGAAAAAGGCATTTAGCACGCTGGTCTTCATCAGTCAGGCCATTGAGTATAAGAGTTGGGACATTATATTGCAGTTGTACAAGTTGTTGGCAAGGCCACACTTAGAGTACTGTGTACAGTTTTTGTCACCCTGTTATAGGAAAGATGTGGTTAAACTGGAAAGAGTGTAGAAAAGATTTACGAGAATGTTGCCAGGACTGGTGGGCCTGAGTTATAGGGAGAGGTTGGCCAGGCTAAGTCTTCATTCTTTGGAGCGTAGGAGGGTGAGGGCTGACCTTTTTGAGGTTTATAAAATTATAAGGGGCATAGATAAGGTGAACGGTAGCAGTCTTTTCCCCAGGATAGGGGAGTCCAAAATTAGGGGGCATAGATTTAGGGTGAGAGAGGAAAGATTTAAAAGCGACCTGAGAAGCAACTTTTTCAAGCTGAGGGTGGTGAGTATATGGAATGAGCTGCCAGAAGAAGTGGTTGAGGCAGGTACAATAGTATCAGTTAAGAAGCAGGTGTATAGGTACAATGCAGGGGCAGGGCTTAGAGGGATAGGGGCCAAATACAGGAAATTGGGACTAGATGGGTGCATAGTCGGCATGGACTCATTGGGCCTGTATCCGTGCTGTATTGCTCTGTGACTTATGACTATAGCTGGGACTACTTTCCCCAGAGCAAAGGAGGCTGAGGGGTGACCTTGTAGAGGTTTATAAAATCATGAGGGCACTAGATAAGGTGAGTAGTCACAGTTTTTATCCCCCCAGGGTAGGGGAGTCTAAAACTAGAGGTCATAAGTTTAAGGTGAGGGGAAAGATTTAAACAGAACCTGAGGGGCAAGTATTTCCACGTGGAGGGTGGTGGGTATATGGAACAAGCTACCAGTGGAAGTGGTTGAGCCGGGTAAAACATTTGAAAGAGATTTGGACAGGTACAGTCAAATGGGTCTAGCTTAGGAAGGCATCTTGGTTCCATGGATGAGTTGGGCTGAAGGACCTGTTTCAACGCTGTATGACTCTGACTCGACGATAGCAGAACCATGACAGAAAAGTTATGCAATCGTGGGAATTTTCTCAGCCCCCCACTGCCACAATATTTCTTTCTTCAGCCATCTTATGCTTTATCACTTACTTTACAGTTTGCTGTCTTTGTCATCAGAAGACTTTGAACTTTATTCCATTCCTCTCTTCAGCCATTATCACAAACTGAACTAGACTATTCTAGACATTACACATGTAAATAGCCACCTGCTGTCACTTGGGAACATTGTACATACCCAAGTGACAGCAGGTAGACAATTATGCTAGACATAACTACAGAAAAAAGATAAAACAGGTCAACTCAATCCAGAAATATTCTGCAAATCATATCATTTTGGTGGTCAAGTTATTCAACTTGTCAATGCTGACCTTTACCAATGAAACAATACATAACAGAAGTGTACTCTTATTTATCAGTCGCATTAATAATTTACTTCCCCTTACCTGTTTAACTTCTCTGGGTGTGACTGAGTTTTCGGATGTGTGTGTAGAAATCATTGTGTACAGGTTCACTCACATGACACCTTTAAACAAAAGAATAAAGAAATGGATCACAGAATGAATTAAGAATGGAAATGACCAACAACTTAGTTTACTAATTGTGACAAGTAATTAAGAAAAATTAGGGTTTCACTATAAATTTCACCTCAATTCACCAATTTCAATAGAATGCTAAACTGTCAAACTAAAATCAAGAAGTCAGCAAAGATGATCAAGATATAAATAATTAAACCATCTATTTCCAGAATCCAACTCTAGTAATCTGAAGCACCAAGCATTCACACTATAGTTTAAGTTTTACACTTCAAATAAACTTGCCAAATTATGCTCATCATGAACGTAGCAAAAACTGAGATGGATCAAACCCTACCAGTCAAATACTGTTCAAACTAGACTGAACCCAATGCTATATACAGCCTAAAAAAAAGCATTGAACACCAGATCATCAAAGATCCCCATCATCTGGGCTATACCATCTTTTGGCAGCTACCATCAGGCAGGAGGTACAGAAACCTGGAAGTCCCACACCACCAGGTTCAAGAACAGCTACTTCCCTTCAACCATTCGGTTCTTGAACCAACAGGTAAAACTGTAATCACTACAGTGTAGCAACACTATGACCACTTTACATTAAGATGGACTTTATTATTTTTGCTGTGTGTTTTCTTCTAAAAGTTGTGTACAACTTATATTATGTTTTTCTTGTGAATGCTGCTTATATGACGCTATGCGCCTGTGATGCTGCTGCAAGTAAGTTTTTCACTGCTCCTGTGCACACATGTACTTGTGCATATGGCAATAAACTTGACTTTGACCTTGAGGAGGTCTGGTTAATTGTTTGGGAGGCAGAAACACGAGGTTAGAACATGGTCAAAAAATATCAGAGCTTGTACCCTTGTGTCAGCAAATATGCTACATGCATGAAACCCAGTCTTATTAAGATTTCCCATCAATTACACAGGAGAATTTGTTTTGACTTAGTGTGTGATTCACAGGTTATTACAGCTACAATAAAGAAAGGCAAGGATAAAGTTTTGCAATTTTAAAATGTGTTTGGAGTCATACTTTTAAAGTACTTTAAAATAATGAACACCTTAAAGCACTTTTACAAGTTCCCAATTTTTTAATTAGCAGAGGTGAAAATTCTTGACAGCTTTCAAAGGCGGCAAAGATAGAAATGTGGCTTTAGCATCTGACAAAGGGTCTCCCTGCTTTGTGGGCAGGGCGTCGACCTAACCTGACTACATCATGCAAGACTTTTGTGCCATCAGATCCAGGGGACTTTAGTCCAGCAAGTTCTTCTTCAGGGAAAGAAAGACCCTGTGACTTCTTGATTAAAATTATGCATGCTAGAACATAGAACAGTATGGCACAGGAACAGGCCCTCTGCCCATGATGTTGTGTGAACTAATTAAGCTAATGATGCTGAATTACACTTATCCCTTTTGCCTGCACATACTTCGTATCCCTCCATTCTCTGCATACTAATGTGCCAAAGAGCCTCTTAAACACCTTTATCGCATTTGTCTCCACCACCACCCCTGCAATCTCATCTCTTGCCTCTTTCAATAACTTGGAGTATATCCTATCAGGCCGTGGGGACTTGTCCACCTTAACATTCTTCAAGAGACCCAACACCACCCCTTTATCTCAAAATGCCCTGGCGTATTAGCACGCTCACTATCCTCCACATCGTTCTCCTTGGTGACTACCAACACAAAGTACTCATTTAGGACCTCGCCCACAACCTCCGCCTCCAAGCATATGTTCCCTCCTTTATCCTTGAGAGGTCCTACCATCTCCCTAGTTATCCTCCTGCTGTTGATGCATATATAAAATGCCTTGGATTTCTCTTGAATCCTACTCACCAAGGACTTTTCATGGTCCCCATTGGCTCTCCTAATTCCCTTAGAACATAGAACAGTTCAGAACAGGAACAAGGCCCTTTGGCCCAGGATGTTGTGCTGAATTAATTAAATGCCTAACTAAACTAATTCCTTCTGCCCACACAATGCCCATACCCCTCCATTCTTTGCACATTCATGTGCTTATCTAAGAGCCTTTTAAATGCCTCTATTGTATTTGCCGCCATTAACACCCCTGGCAGCACATTCCAGGCACCCACTGCTCTCTGTTGAAAAACCTGCCCCATACATCTCCTTTGAGCTTTCCCCCTCTCACCTTAAATGATGCATTCTAGTATTAGACATTTCGACCCTGGGAAAAAGATACTGGCTGTCTATCTATGCCTCTCATAACTTTTATAAACTTCTATCCCTCAGCCTCCGCCACAACCCAAAACAACCCAAGTTTGTCCAACGTTCCTTATAGCATATGCTCTCTAATCCGGGCAGCATCCTAGTAAACCTCTTCTGCACGCTCTCCAAAGCCTCCACATCCTTCCTATAATGGGGAGGCCAGAATTAAATGCAATAATCCAGATGTGGCCTAACCAGAGTTTTATAAAGCTGCAACATAACTTCCTGACTCTTGAACACAATGTCTCGACTAATGAAGGCAAGCATGCCATATGCCTTCTCTACTACCCTATCAACCAAAGTGCAGCCACTTTCAGGGAGCTACGGACTTGGACCCCGAGATCCATCTGTACATCAATACTGTTAGGGGTCCTGCCATGAACTGCATACTGTCACATTACATTTGATCTCCCAAAGTGCAACACCTCACACTTGGTCGGATTAAACTCTGTGCCATTTCTTCACCCTTATCTGCAATCTCCGTCCCATTGTATCTTTTGGCAGTGTTCTACACTAACTACAATGCCACCAATCTTTGTATTGTCTGTGAACTTACTATCCCACCCATCCACGTTTTCATCCAAGTCATTTATAGATATCACAAACAGCAGAGGTCCCACGACACAGCCCTGCGGAACACCACTAGTCATGGACCTCCAACAGATTAAGTCCCATCGACCACAACCGTCTATCTTCTATGGGCAAGCTAATTCTGAATCCAAACAGCTAAGTCACTGTGGATCCCACATATCTTAATCTTCTGAATGAGCCTACCATGAGCGACCTTGTCAAATGCCTCACTAAAATCCATGTCAACACCATCCACAGCTCTACCCTCATTGATCACCTGCATCACCTACTCGAAAAACTCAATCATTAGTAAGGCATGACTTGCCCTGCACAAGGCCATGCTGGCTGTCCCTAATTAGACCATGGTTTTCCAAATGCTTATTAATCCTATCCCTAAGAATCCTCTCCGAAAGCTTCCCTAACACTGACGCGAGACTCACTGGGTCTACAGCTTCCAGGGTTATGACTCACTGGTCTATAGTTTCCAGGCTTCTGGCTCCTTTCTGTTCCTTAAGGGCCCTGTTCGATTTTAACTTCCTAAAGGTCACATATACTTCCTTCTTTTTGACTAAATTCACAACCTCTCTTGTCATCCAAGATTCTCTTACCCTGCCATCCCTGTCCTTCCTTCTTACTGGAACATACCGCTCCTGTACTCTGTGCAGTTGGTCTTTAAACAACCGCCACATGTCAGATGTGGACTTGCCCAAAAACAGCTGTTCTCAATTAACTCTCCCTAGCTCCCGCCTAATACTCTCATAATTTGCTCTCCCCCAATTTAATACTTTCCAACAAGGTCCATGCTTATCCTTATTCATAGATATCTTAAAACTTAAGGCACTGTGATCACTGTTTCCTGAAAGTTCCCCCACTGAAAGGTCAGTGACCTAGCCATGCTGGTTTCCCAATACAAGGTGTATGGGCCCTCTTTTAGTCAAACTCTTCAATGTACCTAACAAATGCTACCCTGTCTAACCCTCTTGCACTAAGTACGTCCCGGTCTATATTCAGGAAGTTGAGGTCACCCATCAGTGGATGAGCCCTCCATTTCGTCCCCTCTGAGTGCAGCTGTGCTATTGTCTCTGATTAGTAGTGCAACTCGTCCCCCTCTTTTACCTCTCTAAGACAGCAAAACCCTGGAACATTAACCATCCACATATGCAAGGGGTAAGTTTGGTGTACCTCAGGTAAGAGTATGGACAACATGTCTGACTCAGCAAAATACAGACCAGAGAATATTCTGTCGAAGCGGTCTGCAAGTTTTACTTCCACTGCCTCAAGTCTGTTGTTCCTTACAATGATTAGGTCATCAAAATGTGGAACGTCATATGGTGCAACACATGCAGCAAGAGTGGCTAAAACCCACTTTAACAGGGCTGAGAAGCTGAACAGTAAGAGAAGTTTGTACTCCACAGTTCTAGAATCTGATCACAAGTGTAGTATCCAAATATGCTTTGAGACCCACAAGGTTCTGTGAATACAAAAGCTCTGAAGTGCATGACAAGAAGCCATCTGACCACCTGTAGTATTTGATTGCCCACAGGGCCATAATAGTGGCAATACTGTCATAAAATAGAGGCGTATTATCCAAGTTTTATCCTTTCCTCTTAGAAATACTAACATGCAAGAGTTGTCTATTTACCCAGGTGTTTCATGGTAGTATGAATTTAGCTGATTTCAATGGAATCACAAGTGGTGGGAAGCCATAAAGTTTCTAAATCTTTATTTTCTCCTCCACCATGTACCTCATAGTGAATATGTAATCGAAATAAACTACCCGACTCTTAACTACTAGAATTGTGTTTACCATTTAAAATTAAAAAATTAGGACTTTGTCACATTAAAATTTGGTATCTCACAGCTGATGCAGATACAAACAGGAGAGGGGAGAGAACAAGTACTGTTTGCTCAGGCTAAACTTACCTTTAGATCAAAGGAGAAGCTGTAAATTCTATTCTTTATGGCAGCATTTAAGACTTCACAGCCACAGCAGTAAGAAACAGGAGTAATTTGATCACTGAACACACCTCTTGCACCATGAGCAGACTAATCCCCAGAATAACTGTGAATATATGCAAATTCCACCTCAAGGCATTCAGGGATAGAGAAAAAGGGTGCGGTGTCCTACTGTCAGTTGTTATATTAAGGTAATCTTTCAATTCCACGTATTTCAGCACAAAATAAGGACACAACTACCACAAGTTTGCAACATGCACATCCGCTGCTGCATTTCCAACATTAAAACAGTGCCCAAAATTAACTGGCATCTTTGGATGACCAGAGGTCATGAAAGGTTACACATCATTGCAATTTTTTTTAAAGCTGTGTTCATACATGTTAATAGCTGTGCTCTGCATAGCAAACACAAACGTGCATATCTGCAAGTTGTATGGTAGCATCTTAAAAATATACTTCAGCACTGATACAAACAACAGCCTGGTCACAATGTTTTTTTCAACACTGACATGGAGTGAAGTTATAATATAGCACAACCCTCAAAAGAAAAATAGTGGTCACTTCTGTAGAAACAGATCAAGAACAAAATGTCTTAAATAGGCAAAAGGCCAAGAAAGGCAATGTACTTCATGGAGCAGTTAACTCAACATCAAATGAATTCAGCCATTTCTGCAACTGACAGAACACCAAGCAAGACTGAAAGAATGTTTGAGATTTAGCAAGAATCTGCTATAGGTGAACATCACATGGTATCTGCTATCATTTATACTTGGAACCTTAGCTAACAGAGAAACCAACAAACCTTTCCTTAAGCAAAGATTTAATTGGGAAATAAACATTGGAAAGATTGTGAAGGGGCAATAAAGACTATATTGAGAGAATAAAAAGAAAGGGAAGAAACAAAAAATTGAATTTAACATCTGTCATTTTTTTTAAATTGCCCTAAAATTCCAAAAGCTGCAGGGATGGGAATCCAGCCATAATAGAGAATTTCCAAAAACAATCATAATGATAAATTAAATTCAATACAATGCATGTTTGCTTAGAATTACCAACTACAAGTATCTGCTCATTGTTTATTTCATATCCACAAATATAGGAACTTCACGACATTTGATGTCAGTTAATTATGCTCATACAGTGAAAGGAAAGAATGACAGAACACAAACTGCAACATTTTGCTCTTTGCATTAAACCTCTCATCTGCTCTTTGCCTACAATTAGTTAATTTTAAACGCAAGAAGCCATTGGCCTCATGATTCTTTTGAGAGCAAATTCTAACACAATATTTCTTGAAGTTGTGCCTCAAAAGATACATTTACTCAAAAGGGCTGTGCGTGATGAGAAAAAGTCACAACACTTTCAGAATGCGTATCTGAGAAACTCATAACCTTTGAATCAGAATTAGCAGCAAATCTGAAAAGACATTTAAAAGCTTTTCTTGTAGAAGTGTGTTAATGATCAAGTCACAATCTTTCTAATTCCTCCCAGGATTAAAGCACCTCCAGCCAGGGCAACAGACACAAAATTGTCTTGAGGCAGCACTGTCACAGCTAATAGAACTGCTTCCTCACAACTCCAGAAACCCAGCCTCAATCCTGGATGAAGTTTGCACATTCTCCCTGTGACTGCACAAGTTCCCTCCAGGTGCTCTGATTTCCTCCCACTTCCCAAAAATGTACTGCAGGTAGGTAATTATCCACTGCATATGGCCTTAGTGTACAGATGGGTGGGGTGGGGTGGGAATGTAGGGACAGTAGGTTACATGGAAAACTTGTAGGGTGAACTTGTGAAGGAATAGGGCTGCTCTACGAACCAGCATACACTTGATGGGCAAAATGTCATTAGGAAATATGGAAAATAATGGAATGGATGGAAAAATAATGGAAAATAAATATGGAAAATCCAAATGTATTTGGAATGAAAAAAAACTGCAGAAATCTAAAACTGCTAACACTGGAGACACTCATCAGGTCAAGCTGCATCCATAAGGAAACAGAGTCAACTTTTCAGGTCAAGGACTCTTCATCAAAACTGGAAAATGAAAAAACAAACAAGGTTTAAGTTGCGGTGAAGGGGAGAGATGGAGACAACAAAAGCACTGTCTGTGAAGACTGAAGTTGTCATGCTAACAATTACTTTAATAACTGGCAGTTAGACAAAAAAAAGAGAGAAATAGAAATTAATTCAAATTGAAGATGAGTTGCTGCTCAAGATCGCTTTGGGCATCGCTGAATCAATTTAGGAGATTGAAAACAGAGAGGTTAGAGTGGAAGTGGATCCAAGAAGTGACAGCTGACAAGAAGCTCAGGGTCACCCTTGCTGATTGAGATGGATATGCTCTGAAAAGTGGTTACTCACTCTGCATTTGGTTTCTCCCCAATGCAAAGGCATATATTCAATACATGAGATGTTGACTCTGTTGCTCTGCCCATGGATGTTGCATAGCCTGCTGATTGCTTCCAACATTTGTTTATATTTGAAATGCATCTAAATATACTCCACATGCTCTGTGCTACTAGGGGTTTTCTCATCAACATTTACATCCACTATTGCTCATACAATAGTTAAATTACATAATATATATTTTTTTAATTAAGGCTAACTATTATAGCAAAAGAAATCCCACCCGGATATTGCAACTATTTTATGCATGATCCTTGAACAATATTATCTTCCAAAATTATATTCTCACATAAGGCCACTGAACACAAAAGAACTCCTGTAACATCAAGTGACTCATGGTCTTGTGCTGTTATTTACTTCTGTTCAATCAGTTGGCAATAATGGAAAGCTTTTAAACAAGCCCACACTGAAGCTGTCAGGGACACAGTAGAAGCATGGGTCATCTGATTTGCCAGCATGCTTGAAACACAAATTACTTAGGCAGAACTTCAGAAATGCTGACTAAATCAAGCAACATGCTAGGTTCTTCCATTATTGATTGCATACTCCAATGTTTTTCAGTTCCCAGATAGTAATACTAGCCTTAGAGACAAGCTCTTTCCACTATGCTAGACATGCTAGTCTCAAAGCCCCTGCTGTAAATGACCCCCATGCCCAATGCAGAAGTAATGCAAAACACATCTAAAATTGCTGGGACACAGCATGGTCTTCTTCCTATCATTTTAAGTGTGTGGGAAGTTTATTTTTGAACTGCAGCTTTATCTGCCAGCATCATTATGGAGTACTTTACAAAATATATAAAGGCAAATTTTGTCATCATTTATAATGGGGAAATCCACATCTTATTTCTCAGGCAATTACAAGCCATCTCAGGGTACTGAATGGATGTTCATAAGTCGATTTTGTCCATAAATCACTTGATATGGCAACCATATCTTCACAGTATTTTAATGAATAGCATCAAAACCCAAGACTGATAAGAAAGAACAATTACTCAAAGTGGAGAGAGAAGAAACTAATTCTTCTGTTTGAAGGAAGGAACCTTTACATGTATAATCAGACTTCTGAATTTAATATTATGGGATTTATATGTTCAAATATAGGGATGTCCAAAAGTCAGGTATTCATAATAGTCTTTGAATGGCCACTTTAACCATTGTATTTATCCCCAGCATTCTCAATATAGTTCTTCAGGGATCAAGTCAAATAGAATCAACTAAGTGGCAATTAGGGATTTCTATACCGGGCACCTTTGTAGATTTATATTCTGGATAAAGGAGCTGGCTTCGGTCACTTTAACATAAGGAGGCTATATCATTGCAGCATGAAATTAAAAATGCTTATTATAACTGGATTGAGACAACCCTGGTAAAACAGCATGCAACAGATGAAGCTAAGCAATCTCACAGCCTACAGATCAGTTCGAAGTTCCGCAGTTCTGCCACATTAGTCATCAATAATGGTGCATAATGGGGGAGAAGTGTCAAAGAACATTGAGCCTCAAAGATGGCAAACCTTGGCATGCAAATTTTGAGAACACTAAAGCACTCACAATCATTTCTAGCCAGTGAATGATCCATCAACTTCTACTTGAGATTCTCACTATGACAGAAGCCAATTCTTTCCCCCACTCTATTTGCTGCATGGTATCAAGAAATAGCTGAGGATCCAGGATACAACCACAATACTCCAAAACTAGCCACATCTCCAACTAACCTATTGTAATACAGTTACAATGCTGTCATACACCCAATATTTTGAAAATTTAAAAACCTGAAGGTGCTGGAAATCTGAAATAAATACAAAAAGTGCTGGAAACACTCAGGTCAAGCACCTGTGGAAGGTGCTCAGGTCAGGTGGCAGTGGAAACAGAAACAGGTTTAATGTTTAAGGTCCAAAGTCCTTCATCACAACTTTGTCAAAAGTGAAAAAATTTCCCAGGCATGTCTAACAGTGCCGTCAAGCAGGAATCGCTATCCAATAACTTGCTCACTACTTCCCAGAAAAGATTTCACCAGGATCTCATTTGCAGGCTTGGTCTAAAGGCAAGGTAAAATCGACTGCCCTTGGCATCAAGGTAGCATTTGACATTGTGACATTGAGGTCAAAGTAAAACAAAGTCATTGGGCTTCTAAGGGAAAATAGTTCAATGACTAGTGTCATACATTGCATAAAGAAGATGACTGTGGCGGTTAAATCATCCCAGTCCCTAGACATCACTGCAGGAGTTACTCAGGGCAGTATCCTAGGCCCAACCATCTGCTTCATCAATGACCTTCCATTACACTCAATTACATTCACACCTCCTCAGCTGATGAAACAGCTCATGCTTGCATGTAGCAAGACCTAGATAATGTGCAGGCACTGGCTGATAAATAAAAGTAATACTCTTGCCTCAAAAGTGCCAACCAATAACCTTCCCCAACAAGAGGCATGGTATTACCATTACCAGATCCCCTATCCACATCAAGTATATATGACCAGAAACTCAACTGGACCAACCACTGAAATGCTGTGGCTGCCAGAGCACGTCAAAGGCTGTATATCCTGTGGCAGTGACTCATCTTCTGACATCTTCCCACCACCAATACGGCACAACTCAGGAGCATCATGAAATTCTCTCTCCGCTTGCCTGAATGAGTGCTGCGTCAAGAGTACAGGAGAAACTCAACACCATCCAGAACAAATTACCCCACTTATTTTGCAGTCAATCCATCGCCCTTTACATTCATTCCTCCACCACTGATGCACTATAACTGCAGTGTGCACCATCTATAACATACATTACAGTTTACCCATTTAGGCTGCTCCAAAAGCACCTCCCAACCCCACGCCCCTTACCACAAAGCACCACAAGAGCATAGCCTGCAGGTTTCTATCCAAGTCGCACACAAGCCTGACATGGAAATACATTGCCACTCCTTTATATTCACTAGGTTTAAATCCTGAAAATCCCCATAAAAACAGTATTGTCAGAGTGCCTTCACCAGAGGACTGCAGCAGGTCAAGAAAATGGTTACAACCACTTTAAAGCAAATTAAGGATAAGTCAATATCCACAAGATAAAAAATATATTAAAGAGAATTCCGCACCCTTTAGTAGTGTGGCAGTCAGGGCCATGCACTTAGTTATTTTTGCAGAATACCAGTATAACTGACTATATATGCATGAATCCCTCCCAGTTGGTGGTAAACAAACTAGTCCAGAAGTACCAATGGCATCACGGTCCGCAAAAAAGTATTTCAATTATACTATTGGATTGAGAAGTGAACCAGTCTTAGTAAAATTTAACAAATTGGTACCTGTCAAATTTGATATAAGAACCCAGCAAACATTTGTCAATCTGTATAATGCCCAGGAAAGTGACCTCCCGGTATGATGCTCCTGAAATAGGAAGCAGTGGTAGCCCAAGTACTAGAACAGCTTTAAGTTGCCTGACTACTCAAAAATTTGCAGTCCTCACTTCCTTATCAGCACCTCAAAGCATGACAACACTTTATTTAGCAGCTTTACTAAATTAAGGTAACCAAAAGTTCTTCACATGACAATATCCGACATATTTTGACACAAAGGCGCACAAGGATGTTAGGGCAGATGACCAAAACCTTGGTCAAAGGGGTTCCAAAAAAAAATACAAAAAACTAGAGATTTAGAGAGAAAATTCCAGAAATTGGAAATTGGAGATATGATCACCATAGGTAGAGTGATTTAAAGTAGGCCAAGCAAGAGGCAAGAATTAGAGAAGCACAGGTATCTCACAGGACCAGATAGAGCCATGTAATAATCGCAGTGAAAACAGGCAGTCTTGGTATGACACTGATATGGCTGGAAACTCATCTTGACAACAAATTTAGTACTGACTTGCACACTATCATGGGAATGAAGCAAGTGGCAGGGTACAAATTTTGTGGTGGGGACTTGAGATAATGGGTTCACATTTCCTATTTTTTTAGTTGCAAGAAATTTCTAATCATGGGGCAAATAGTCAGATGATATACAGTCATGGAGGAAGGAGTTTGTGCCTGGAACACACTGCCAGGGGAAGTGGTGCAAGCAGATAGAAAGCAACATTTAAGAGGCATTTAGACAGGCACATGAAAAGGTAGGGAATGGAGTGATACAGACTATATGCAGACAGATGGGAATAGTTTAAATTGGCATTACAGTCAGCACAAACATCGTGCTCTGAAAGGCCTGTTCATATGCTGCATTGTTAGAACAGAGAAGAGTACAGCACAGGTACAGGACCTTCGGCCCATTCTAATTAAATTAGTACTTAAATGCCAAACTGAACTAAGCCCTTCTGCCTACACAATGTCCACATCCCTCCATTCTCTGCACATTCACATACCTATCTAAGAGCCTCTTAAAAGCCTCTGTCATATTTGCCTGCACCTGCATCCCTCGCAGCACATCCAGGCACCCACCACTCTGTGTTAAAAACTTGCCCCGCACATCTCCTTTGAACTCAGCCCTTCTCACCTTAAATGCATGTCCTCTAGTATTAGACACTTTGACCCTGGGAAAAAGATACTGGGTGTCTACTCTATCTGTGCCTCTCATAATCTTAGAAACTTCTATCAGGTCTCCCCTCAGCCTCTGTTGCTCCAGAGAAAACAACCCAAGTTTGTCCAACCCCTCCATCTAGCATGTGCCCTCTAATCTGGGCAGCATCCTGGTAAACCTTTACTGCACCCTCTCCAAAGCCTCCACATCCTTTCTGTAATGGGTCGACCAGAAGTGAATGCAATACTCCAGATGCAGCCTAACCAGTGTTTTATAAAGCTGCAACATAACTTCCCGACTCTTGAACTCAATGCCTCAACTAATTGTTCCATGTTCTATGAGTGAAGAAAGGTGACGGTGAGATTCAGATGAATGTCAACAGTCCACGTGTGGAAATAGACGCACTTGGTTTTGAACTACTTTTGCCAAAAGTCATCACATAGATGGACAGCAGGAAGAAGCCGAGAACAGGTCTTTGAGCCACTTCAGTAGAAGAGCAGCCATTAATAAAAACATAAGTAGGAGCTAGCGAGGTATTGCAAGTGGTTCGCTGGTGGTATAGATAAGAATGGAACATGCCAGGAGCAGTCTTTTCCCAGTTGGAGCATGATGACAAGATGTTTGAAGGTGGTGTGGTCAATCAGCTATAGTGTGGTCAAGAACAAGAAGGAACTGGAATAGTTTATAACAACTAGTCATATTTGTCATGTGACTTTAAGAGCTGTTCTGATAGTGTATCATTCTTAGCTCATACAAAACGGATGAATACCAGTGCCAACACCTACTTCTCTCAAATCCCTTATTCACAATCTACGATGATGTTCTTTCTTTCGGCCACCAATTACAAAACCCTATTTCCAACAGACTTAAATTGAGTATTCTGCAGAGTTAACTCGTATGCCACAGTAGTCTCATCCTGTTTACAATGAATAATGGGCACAAGATTGACCTGCATCAGTCCTAACATCTTCCACAATTGATCTGTTGCTAAACCAGCAAAAAACATTTTAGCCAGACCTGCAATTTTTACACAATTTCAAAATACAGTGAGAGTGCTGGCCTACATTAGAAAATAAGAGCTATTTTTTTAAAAATTAAAAGCCAAAATCAATCATATTTGTACCTTAAAACAATGATGAAACCTAACATTAAAATAAAATTTTGAAAGTACCAAGGGGAAAAGGAAGCACTTTTCAAATGATCTAAAACGTTAAGTGTATTTATTTTGCAGTTGATGCTACATGAGAAACATCATTGAAATTTAAATGTGTTTTGGCCTGGTTTTGTAGATCACCTGGATGTGAAACTCAAACAAGTTGGTCCTGAAATACAAATTCCCATATCGAGTGGTGGATTAATTTATCAAATTATATTTTATATAGTAGAGAGATTTAAGTAGATAGATTAAAGAGTTAAGTAGATAGATTTAAAATGACTTAAAGTGAAAGTGATGGTGTCCCAGGAAGACTGATTAAAAACAAAACAGCTCATTCTCACGATAAGCTCTGTCACCATTGACCATGATCAGCAATCAACTCTTCAACCCTGAATGGTGTGGCAAGGCTTTTCTATTTAATTAAAAACATTTGACTTTTTCCCTTTGACATTTTCCCTTTGACATTTTGCTGGGCAACTATCAGCAGCTCTCCTCAAGCTCTGGCGATTTGCTACAAACAGACCCACCAGAATCTTTCCAGGAGTTGGTCTAGTCAGCCATCATCAGCTTAAACAGAGAGTTATCTGACTGCAGGAAGTGTCATACTTGTTCCCCCACAATATCTATACAAGAATATTTCCCACTGAGGTGGGAGACAGAAAATTGGCAAGAACGACATTACAACATGACAGGACAGAAACAGGCCCTGCACCCCATGCCAAACTAATTCACTTTTGCTTTCCCTAACAAAGGCAGATCATGGAAGCTTCTTATCACGGTGTCCTTCTGAGATAAGCTAACTCTGCAACTGAAGGTTCCTACTAAAAAAATACTGAACCCTGCACAAGCCTAAGCCTTACACAGTGCCAGCTTAATAAAAGGAGCTCATGTCAAATGGTTCTGTCTTCTCAACCTCTGAGTTAAAGTAAAAGTGAAGCCCAGAGGGGTTGAAGTAACAAGAATTTCAACAGTGCAGCGTTGCCTGGAATGTAATATGTCCTGTTTATCACAGCACGGTTCCAAGATTAAAATCTGAAATCAGTGTTGACTTTTGTTTTTAAAGTAAGTCACTTCCAAACAGCACATAAAAATTTAAAACCCCTAAACACCAGAATAATTTGACAGAAGGACATTTCAGTGTGAGAAAAGGAAGCATTTGCCATACAGACAAGGTTTCATTTACAGACCTGCATCTCACTGGAAACTCGGCCCCAGTTTTGTTACCTTTCCTCCAAAATCAGTTCAGTGTCAGCCTTGCTTCCCAGAGGTGCCAGGGAGGCAGTCAATGACACACAAGGACTTGGGGTCTCACCTAAGGACAGGCTGCAGGAGATTCACACCCCCACAGCCCCTGTGTCTGTCCCCAGACCCCTGTCCCCACCTCCCTGCCCCCTGTCCCCACCCACAGACCCCTGCCTCCAGCCCCGTCCCCACCCACAGCCCCCTGTGCCCACCCTCAGACCCCAGCCCCCTGTCCCCACCCACAGACCCCTGCCCCCAACCTCCTGCCCCCAGCCCCCACCCACAGACCCCTGCCCCCTACCCCTGCGCACCCTTCGCCCCGCTGACGGCCTGCATCCCAGCCTCCCTCCACTCGCGGCCGCCTCCTTACCCGCACGGTCGCAGACAGACTCCCACACCCGGCGTCGCCGTCGGCCGGTCCGACCCCACATCAACAGCCTCCTCCCACCGAGTCCGCCAGTATCCCAGGACCCCGCGCGGCGGCAACACGATCCTCCAGTATCCCGGCATTCCCTTCCATGTTCAGCCTGCTCCCCGCAGATCCGACGCCATCTAGCGACGGACAACTGTCAATACTTCACATGGGGAAATAAAATATTGCAGATGCTGGAAATCTGACATAAAAATAAACAAAATGATTTCTTGTTTTTTATTATTATCTTCCATCTATTTGTGTCAGAACGGCCAGACCATCCACCCCTAAACGTTTCCCTCTCCTTCATACAGCCTCACCTGCTGAGCATCTCCTGCAGTTCTGCATTTTGCAGCTCGTACATTGCCTTGCGTTCTCCCCTTCTAACTGTCTGCACTTCATAGCTTTTATTTTGTTCATGTTTTCTCTCTAACTTCCCCCAATAATTATACATGATATAACGGGCTACAAAACGAAGTCGGGCAGCATAGTTAACAACAGCACATCCCTTCTTGATGAGCTTAACACATTCTATGCGTATTTTGAACAGAAGGGGAGTGGATTATGACCACCCACCCTGACAGCCTCCAATGTAACTGAACCTGCGGTCACCGTCGAGGACATGAAATCAGTCTCCCAGAGAGTGAACATGAGGAAAGCATCTGGCCCAGATGGTGTCCCTGGCCGCCTGCTCAGATCTTGTGCTGATCAGCTGGCGGGAGTATTTGCAGATATATTTAACCTCTCCCTGCTTCAACCTCAGGTTCCCACCTGTCTTAAGAAAACCACTATCATCCCGGTACCGAAGAAAAACAAGGTAACATGCCTTAATTACTACCGGCCTGTGACTCTGACATCCACCATCATGAAGTGCTTTGAGAGGCTGGTCATGGCATGCATTAACTCCAGCTTCCCAGACAACCTCGACCCACTGCAATTCGCCTACTGTCAAAACAGGTCTACAGTAGACGCCATCTCCTTGGCCCTACACACATCTCTGGAGCATCTGGACAGTAAAGACTCCTACGTTAGACTATTGTTTATTGACTACAGGTCCCCCTTCAATACTATAATTCCAAGCAAACTCATCACCAAACTCCGAGATCTGGGACTCAACACCTCCCTCTACAAATGGATCCTTGACTTTCTGACCAACAGATCGCAATCAGTGAGGATAGGCAGCAATACCTCCGGTATGATTATTCTCAACACTGGTGCCCCACAAGACTGTGTCCTCAGCCCTCTACTTTACTCCCTATATACTGATGACTGCATGGCCAGATTCTGCTCTAACTCCAGATGATACCACCGTATTAGGCCATATCTCAAATAACAATGAGTCGGAGTACAAGAAGGAGATAGAGAGCTTAGTGACATGGTGTCATGACAACAATCTTTCCCTCAATGTCAGCAAAACAAAAGAGCTCGTCATTGACTTCAGGAAAGGGGGCGGTGTACATGCACCTGACTACATCAATGGTGCTGAGGTCGAGAGGGTTGAGTGCTTCGAGTTTCTAGGAGTTAACATCACCAATAGCCTGTCCTGGTCCAACCATGTAGACGCCACAGCCAAGAAAGCTCACCAGCACCTCTACTTCCTCAGGAGGCAAAAGAAATTTGGCATGTCCCCTTTGAAGCTCACCAACTTCTATCGATGCACCATAGGAAGCATCCTATCTGGATGCATCACGGCTTGGTACGGCAACTGCTCTGCCCAGGACCACAAGAAACTGCAGAAAGTTGTGGACACAGCCCAGCACATCACAGAAACCAGCCTCCCCTCCATATACCTCTCGCTGCCTTGATGAAGCAGCCAGCATAATCAAAGACCCCACCCACCTGAGTCATTCACTCTTCTCTCCTCTCCCATCAGGAAGAAGATACAGGAGCCTGAGGGCACGTACCACCAGGCTCAAGGACAGCTTCTATCCCATGGTGATAAGATGATTGAACGGTTCCCTTATACGATGAGATGGACTCTTGACCTCACAATCTACCTTGTTTGATCTTGCACCTTATTGTCTACCTACAATGCACTTCCTGTAGCTGTGACACTTTACTCTGTATTCTGTTATTGTTTTTACCCTGTACTACCTCAATGCACTGTGTAATGAATTGATCTGTACGAACGGTACGTAAGACAAGTTTTTCACTGTACCTCGGTACAAAGTGACAATAATAAACCAATTTACCAATACCAATTCAGCCTATCAGAAATATTCCGTTTGTCCTATGCAGCCCTCCTCCACCCTCTCTGCAGCTTGAAACTAACTTTTTTCCTTGCTTTCTAGTTCTGAGAAAGAGTCGGCAACCTGAAATGTTATTGCTGTTTCATCTTCCACAGATACTGATTGATTTGCAAGTGATTCCAGCATTTTTCTGCTTTTATTTCACAGTAGATAGACAAGTTATTTGAGGTACCAAAGGATATTTTCATTCAAGACTGTCAATTCCAAACATTGTCATGGATTTTATTCTGACTTCAAATACTAAAATGTATTTGCAGTACTTCTCTGTTTAATCTAGTTTACAGTTTTTGCTTTGCAGACTGAGAAGGGCAATCTCTGGTATACTGTTTGTGTACTGTGCAATAAGACTTCTACTACAATGTTGTATCAGCCACTACTGTTATGTGACTGATGCTCACTGTGACTAAGAACATTTGGGTAGAAACTCCATCCTATTTACTGTCCTTGATAAAGAACAAAGGAGAAGACCCTCAGAATGCTACACTGGTGACAAGGATGGGATATAGCTGCTGGGGAAGTAACAAGACAGCAATCAAGAACACAAGAGAAAGGAAAATGGTGTTCTCGAGCGAGGGAAGCAGATGATAGATGTGGAGAAGATGTTGATGAGCTGGAAAAGTATGAAGGGCATGGAGTTGGGTATGTTAATGAACTTTACTAATGAATTGATCTGTACAAACAATATGCAAGACAAGTTTTTCACTGTACCTTGGTACAAGTGACAATAATAAACCAAAACCAATACCAATACCGTACATCTGCTGAATACATGCAATGTATGGGGATGTTCCTGGGAGCAAATTAAATAGTTGAGGTCCTGGGGGAGGTCTCAGGACAGAGAAACATTGCCAGACATGAAATGGGGAAGGTTAAGCTCCTAGTGATTGCAGGGCCGGAGACATAAGAAACATTAGTGAGTTTATTGGTGGCACAAACTACACAAGGTCCCACATGAGGTTGTTGAAAGAATGTCGAAAGGACGTTTTAATCCGGCCCCTTCAGAAGTTCTCAAGAGTTACACGTTCTGTATGTACAACCAGGAACCAAAGAAATAGTGGGTGATTATGTTGTCAGATTAAAGACACTGGCTGAAAGATGCAACTTTTAATTTAGATCAGGTGCTTGGGATCTTATGATGTGAGGCTGGTGAACAACATAATTCAAGGAAATATGTTTGGCACACTAGTACTAATGTTCAACGGAGCTTGGAGAATCGCCATGAATGTGGAAAGGGCGCTGTCGAATATGAAATATTTTGCTAAGAACAGAACACTGAGGTGTCAGCAGAGAGCAAGGCTACAGAGATAATAATGGCAGCATGATCTTTGTCTTCACAGATCAGTCACGTTGGTATTTTGAGTACCTTCTGCAGAAATACAGTAGTCCATGAGTGCCGGGATGGGAAGATTGTGAATAAACTGGATGGAAAAGGCTTTGCTATGTCTGTCCTGGAAACTACCCAGCATCAGAATAGCATTCAAGACAAAGCTTTTATGCACAGTTGTGCAGGTCCCTCAAGAAGGCAACTGCTGGTAAAAGTGGAAATTCCTGTTTGCCTCAACCTTAAGAGAATAAAAGATATAACAATCCCAATGGGGCACCTTCCTTGAACTGGAATTAGGGAGTGTAAGCATGGAGACACAAGAGACTGCAGATGCCAGAACCTGGAGTAGCAAACAATCTGCTGGAGGAACTCAGTGGGTCAGCAGCATATGTAGGAGGAAAGGAATTGTCAACATTTTGGATTGAAACCCTGTATCAGGACTGAGAGTGGAGAAGTGAGATGGCCAGCATAAAGGAGGAGAGTGGTGAGACAAGATTCCGAGGTGATTGGCGGACGGAGGAGGGGTGTAAGATGACAGGCAGGTGGTGCCAGGTAGGGGAGGTGAGCGGGGGTGGAGTTGGGAGACAGTGGCAGGTGAATGATAAGAGAGAAAAATATGAAGAGGCAGATGGAGCAAGGTGAGGGGAGGGGAAGGGGCATGTGATGGTTGGAGACAGCTGCTGGAGGGAGACAAGCAGGAACACAAAGGGTTCCCAGTGCTGGACTCTGGCATCTGCAGTCTCTTGTGTCTCCATCCTTACACTCCCTAATTCCAGTTCAAGGAAGGTGCCCCATTGGGATTGTTATATCTTTTATTCTCTTAAGTTTGAGGCAAACAGGAATTTCCACTTTTACCAGCAGTTGCCTTCCTGAGGGACCTGCACAGATCTGCATCAAAGCTTTGTCTTGAATGCTATTCTGATGCTGGGTAGTTTCCAGGACAGACATAGCAAGGCCTTTTCCATCCGGTTTATTCACAAAGGAGGTGAGAAAGGGAACCATTAGGGGCGAGGTGAATGGCAGATGGGACCAGAAGCAGGTGGGCAGGGGGTCCTGTGGGTGAACCATGTGTGTAGCGGGTGGATAGAACCAGGAGGGGGATGGGGATGAGGGGCTGGGGGTGGGGGGGGGGAAATGGGGGTATGAGGGAAAGGGGGCAAAAATGGGAGGACCAGAGGAGGATTGGAAGGGGGGGGAGGGTGGGTAAAACAACCCACCAGTTGGGAGGGTTACCTAAAGTTATAAAACTCAATATTCGTGCCATTGAACGGATGGAGTCAGGTATGTTAATGGAGCATACTGTTCACCTGCAGAGGGAACTACTGACTCACATTAGTATCCTCCTTATCAATTGAAGATGTCATGGTCAATGTGTATATTTAATCTGCAAATTGGTCCGTTATAGAATGGGTACCATGAAAATCTGAGGCACTTTCTATTTGGCAGAGTAAACTGGTGTTAGGCAGGGGAGGAGGGGAGAGCAGATCCCCAGGGGGATGGATCAAAGGTAAGGAGAAAGAGGAAAAAAAATGTAGAAGAAAAAGAGGCTCGGAAAGGGAAGCTCACACAGCTTCCTCGCTCTGTGTCTTCTTCCCTTTCCTAGCTTCCTTTGTTCTACCTTTTTTTCCATCTCTCCTTACCTTTGACCCATCCCTCAGGGGATCTGCCCTCCCCTCCTCCCCCACACCTGCCTATCACTATCTCTTAGCTGCGTCTACCTATCACCACCTTGTGCCCACCCCGCCTCCCCTCTTTTGTCCACCTATCACTGCTCTGCTTCTCCCTCCTATATATTGGGCTCCCCCTTTTCTTATCTTCAGTCCTGAAGAAGGGCCCTCACCCGAAACATTGACCGCCTGCTTTTCTCCACGGATGCATCCAGCATCGCCATGTTTTTCATCTAGATTCCAGCATCTGCAGTCTTTTGTTTCTCTGGCAGTGGATTGTGGTGACTCTTTGCGAGCTGACCTCAGCAGAGCGACTCATTACGTATATTCTAACTGTTCTCAACATTATATTCTGTACCCTGTTTTTCTTTCTACTACCTCAATGTACTTATGTATGGCAGGATCTGTCCGGATGGTACGCAGACAAAAGCTTTTCACTGTATCTCGGTACATGTGACAATAATAAACCAATTACCATAGCAATACAATGTCTCTGACAGTCCACTGGTGTTGGTGGCAACACCCCAGTGACTGTGCAGGTGGAGTCTGAGGAGAGACCATCTGAAGAGAAGTCCATAGCATGGACCACTAGGTGAGAGAAGCCTGTGAATGCAATATTTTCTTAAGTGGAAGAAAATCAGAAAATGGGTCAATCCATACCTTGGTTGTGTGCACAGAGGTTGCCTGGAGATCCATTGGTGTGGAGCCAAGGACCGTAATGGGATTGCATAATGGTGTATGGGTGATACTCTCTGATGTAACAGTGTGGTGTGATTGGGAAATATTGATAAAGAATACACCTTCCACAACAGCAAAAGAATTGTCAGAGCATTTTTCAAAATCTGCAGCATTTACCTATCAGGTCAACGATCTCTCTCCAACTGCTGTGATCTTCTCTTTGTTTTCAAGGCTCCCTAGAGCTGACTCCATCTTTACCTGTGCAGGGGCAGACTTGGCTTTCAGGAGATGAGGCCACATGATGGGCCCTTTTTCATTGCACAGCTGTAAATCTACCACTTTACTGGAGAGAACTTTGTGCAGATTGTGGTGCTAGAAGACCAAGTCTGGAGTGTTTGCAATCCTAAGTAAGGCTTCAGATATATTGAGTGTGGCCAAATCCTGCATGGACTCATCTGATAGCCACAAATGATGTTTCATTTAGTTGGCTCCACTATTCATGGTAGAAGACATTTTTATCCCACTCGTGCCTGAGCTTATCGCTTCCGTTCCCTCTGCAATTGTCCACAGCATGCATGAACCCATTGAATCCTAGAAATTAATGGCACAAATGAAAGACATACAGGGTTCCAGTCTTTTATTGAGTGTTGATTACAGTTCTAGGAAAGGTGCAAGCCACCAGTCCTATCTTCCACGTGGACATGACCCTTTAGATGTTTTTGAGTGAATGGAAAACATCCAGGTTAATTCTTTGGTAGTCTCTCCAGAAACCTTCCAGGTGGGAAATCCATCTCAGGTTATTGCCAACCTCCAAGCTCACATGTTCAAAATCATATGCTCCTGCTTGACGCTGCTTCTCCTGACATCAGCATAAGTTCTCATTAGACAGCCACTCCATGGTCCTTTTGTTCCTTTAGACTATTCAGTATCCTTCCATTTATTCCATATTTCCTTGGTGTTTGTCCCTCCCAAATGCATTACTCAACTCTTCCTGATCAAATTACATTTGCCATTTTTCTGCCCAGATAAACAGTCCACCTCCGGTCTGCAGCTTCCTTTTCCACTGTAAACTGCACAGCCAATTTTTGTATGTTCTGTAGATATATTAATTATGCCCCCTACGTTCAAGTCTGAGTCATTAATAAAAAACAGGAGTCTAGCGTTCAATCCTGTGGAATCCAGTACAAATACCTTTCCTATTACAGCCTTGGCTATTGGGAAGACTGAACACCAGAAGTAGACTTTCAATTTGTTTCTCCAGGGACCTGAACACCATGCCCAAGACTAATAGTCTAGCATCCTGACTCAAAGTCCTGCCCCTGAGTAGTTATCCCTTTCAACAGTAACAATCCAGCAATTTAATGGTCATCATTTTGATTCTAATCTTTTATTCCAGTTGAATTTAATTGCTTTAACTTGCCTGAGGGGCCTCTATTATCACAATAAATGTGCATCAGAATAATTTATTTAACCTATTCCACAAAATCCAACTCTGCCAAGTTTAGATATCCGCTTGAAAACATCAGAAGCAAACACTGTAGCCCTGGGTTTTGAGCCACAAAATTGCTATGTCCTTTCCAGACAGCCTGGATACCTACTTAGGTATATTACACACATCTTTGCAGACCTGTCTACAGACTGCATGATAGGAGGTGGCACATTGAACTGCAGCCATAACATTAATTAGTATTCTCAGTAGAGGATGGGTGAAAGTTAGGAAATAAATCATTCCATTGTATGCATTGGGCAATGTCATGTAAATTAACTTGACAACTTCATACTATAGTCTGCAAATTAATTATTGTGATCTAGTCACTAAACTACAAATGTATATAGTTTCTGTAATGGTATAATGCAAGACATGTAACTGAGTAACACTAGTTATCCACAATGTTAGTAAGCATACCCAAAGTGAAATGACAGTAAATGACTTTTTTTTTCAGTCAGCTGTAAGGGATGCATACTTATGACATGAAGTTCTTAATAACACAAAGATTACCATGATGCCTGAGATGGAGTTAGGGGTTGAAACTTTCAAAGAAACTGCCAGTCAAAGCTATCAACTCATCTCTATCTGTTGTTCAAAGTTAACAAGCTGATTTCCCCATTTCCAATATTTCTGGGCAATAGTAAATCAAAGAGTTCAAAGAAAATTAAAAATAATGCTCCAAGATTCTTCTACTTGATTGCTTGGAGCAGAATCTAGGAAATTAGTCTTCTATTCCTGGAGCCTCCAGAACAACCATAGATGGTCGCCAGCTGTACTATTGTGAGTATAATGAGGTGTAGGGTCTGTAAACTCATTGAAGAAAAATAACAGAGGTAAAGCTACCAACAACATATCCTTCACTGAGGGCAGTTAAAATTCAGGTATTGTTTGTGTTGAATATAACCTTGTATCACATTTATACATGGTACACTAATGTGTTGAAGATACTCTTATACTAACATAAACTATGATGAAAAACAAGTCAAAAAAACATGCAAACCATCCACATTTAGATATACAAAATTATACTTTCTGTTAACTAAATGCATATATGAAATTATGACATCAACTAATTAGTTACAGATTCATTTAGTCTCTTATGCTTCCTGTTTTCAGAACTCTACACTCCTAACTGTATTGAACATTTCTGAAGTATTCCCCTTGGGCCTTGATAAGTTCAGCATGTTACTTCTCCAGAAAAGCCTTATATACACACACATCTTATAATCACATCCTGTTGTGCAATTGTGTCTTCACAGCTATGTAAAACAATAAATATATTGTATTACATTTTCTAAACACCAACTGTTAACAAAAAATTAACACAGCGAACAACCTTTATTGTCTATTTCAGAAGTTAACAATGATACATTGTATTTGATACATTGCTGGAAACAATTTCCACTTTGATTGCTTCGTAAAGCTCTCCATCTTTTTGCACTGCCTTCATTCTGTCTTGCATCGACACCTATATGAACATCTATCCCTTCTTGCTGTTGTATCTGAAGTAACGAAGTCACCTCCTCTGACTTTCCCTTTTGTGAATTAGAATCAGAATCAGAATCAGGCTTATTGTCACTGACTTATATGACGTGAAATTTGTTGTTTTGCGTCAGCAGTACAGTGCAAAGACATAAAAATTACTATAAATTACAAAATAAATAAATAGTGCAAAAAAAAAGGAATAATGAGGTAGTGTTCATTGTTTCATGGACCATTCAGAAAACTGATGGCGGTGGGAAGAATTATGTCCAAAGCTCTCAATTCTGCCATCACTGAATTCAGTCTGGTTATGCGATCTTGGGCTGACATTTGTAAGCTCATATATTTCTGTGATATCTCTGATAGGACTTTCAGAGTGAAGGGTATGAGGGAGAGTTGCTGCCCCACAGTTTCAGCGACCTGGGTTCAATTCTGACCTCAGGTGCGGGCTGTGAGGAGTTTGCATGTTCTCCCTGTGACCACTTGGGCTTTCCCCAGCTTCTCCGGTTTCCTGCCACATCCCAAAGATGTGCTGGTAGGTTAATTGGCCACTGTAAATTGTCCTCATGTAGGTGGGGGGGGGCAGGACAATCCGGGGAGTTAGGAATGAGAGAATGGGTTGTAAGGAAATGTGGGGTAGGGTACTGATGGGTATAGTCTGAGAGTTGGCACAGACTCTGTCGTCCAAATGGCCTTCTATTGTATAGTAGATAGAAATATGAAAGTATTCTATGATGTGATGTTGATACACTGATATAAACCATGTTGTAGCAAAACATATATCCTTGCCCTATCAAACATGTCATATCTGGGTTGAGTAATTGAATTAATAAACTCAGAGATAAGTAGCCATTTGTTTTATGTTGATGTATTTAGACAATAGGAGCTAGCTTTACCATCTGTTGTTATGGCAGTAGGGATGACCCTGGAATGGCCCATTGATACCATCACCTTGTAACCAAGGCTTGAAGACTTACATTCAATATCCATTCTATATAGCTAGATGAACATTCACTTCTTAAGTTGCATGATTTAAGTTGCAAGTAGTTGGTTGTTTGCAGCCTGTTTCATGTCTGTAGCATTAAAGGCAGAGAATGGGGTAGGGGAGGGTCATTGCATTTTCTTCTGACATTACCACAGTAGCACAATCCAAGTAAAACTTGCCTTCATCATATCACAGACAGCAGGGTCAGAAGATCATTAGTAGACTGCACTCATCACCTTCCTCTTCCTCAGAATCATATGAAAGAGATTTAAAGCTGTGTGCCTTGTTCCTCCTGCAGGTCCAAACTACACTGACGCACAACATTGTGCAAACTATTCCCCTTGACATCCTGTTTAGTGTCCACTGAATCCAAATCGACTGGAACATCTGAAGGGTGTCATCAGCATACCGATGACTTGTCAGTTCACACATCAGTTGGTTATGTTACTTTCAGTGGAGGACTGTTGGTGGTTTTTGGTCAAATTTCTCATGATGTTGGAGCAAGTTTGAAGTAGGTGTCTACATGTCCTTTTGCATTCACCACTTAGCGTGCTTCCAGGTTTGAACATTTCAGCAAGCATGGTCTACCACAGGAGGAAAACATCATTGCAATAATTTCATTCAGCGGTTACACACAGTTTCATAATGATAGAGTGAAAGTCCGTGCAGTTGACAAGTACTCCTAGTAGATTTGGGGGTGGGTTGGATTGTAATGTGGGTACAATTGCCTGCATCTATGGTGAACCAGAAAGACACACAAATTCGAACAATTGTTCACTCTGCCTTTACCTGTTGAGTTCCTCCAGCAGCCTTTTTCCTTTGCTGTTTATTCTGCCTGGTGCCATTGTGGAAGAACGTCAATTCAATCTGGCAAAAACAAGCCACGTGCTCTTCTGATGTATAAAAGAAGTACAAACCACCTCTTGCACTACCATGGCGTTATCTCTGATTTTTGATTTTACTCTAATATCTTGTTTTGCACAATCTTTTTTTCTTCACTGTCTGGTATAATTTATGTTTTGCGTGTTGTCTCACCCTACGTGCGTGTGATGCCGCTGCATGCAAGTTTTTCATTGCACCTGCACCTCACCGTATGTGTGCATATGAAAATAAAATTGTCTTGACTTGTCTGTCCCTCTTAGTGCTGATTAATTGGAGTATTTCCAACATTTTCTCTGGTTTTTTGTTTAAATTTCCAAGCATTTGCAGCTGCTGACTTTGACCCCACACACCACATGCCTCACATTGAGACAGAGCCAGGGCCCAGCGGCCAAGTGATTTCCTTTCTATAGTCTGCAGCTGTCCACCACCACTTGATGTAACATCCCAAACCTTATAAAACACGATTCCTTGGACATGTTAGGAAAGCTTTCTTTAGTCTATAGACCCCGAGTTCCAAGTGGCATTCCCTAGGAACTGCTGTTGCCTGTCTGCTGGTTCCAACTCTGCAAGGCAGCTCCAGATCACACTGAAGTCTAATCAAAGGCAACCAAAGATCAACCCACCGTCCCTCTCTTCACTGTCATCACCCTACCACCATATTCCGGATGTGAGTCACAACCTGCTCGACATTCCTTCAGACAAACATGTTACAAATAGCAGTGAAGAAAACAACTTCGAAGTCTGAGAAATTTTATTAATTCTGTCTCCAGCTGTCAGTTTTTAAAGCAACTGTTACCTTGACAACATTTGTCTGCACCCTATTACAGCCACTCCCTTCGTTCTTTCCACCCCTCCTCCTCTCCACAACTTAACAAACTTGTTTACTCACTTTTCCAGTTCAGAAGCAGGTTCTTGACTCAAAAATGTTTTTTTTGTCTCTTTTTCTCTTCCCTATAATTCTGCTCCAATTGCTGAGTGTTTCTAGCATTGTCTGTTTTTATTACAGTTCAAGAGTACTTGATGCAGTGACAGGTGCTCAATAAATGCAAGTCAACATTTATGAAATACTTGCTAAACTTTAAATAAGATATCATAATCAGTTCTGGGTGTTGCATCTTTGGAAGACATCAAGGTCTTGGGTGGAGTAAAACATAAGTTTTCTAGAATGGTTCTAGAGCTGAAGAGCTTCAACCTTGTGGAGGTTGAGAAGGAGCTGTTGCAGTTCTCCTTAAAGCAGAGAGGTTAAGAAGAGATTTGATAGAGGTGTTCAAAATTATGAATCCTTTTAACAGCATAATAAAGGACAAATTCAAAAGCAAAATACTGCAGATGCTGGATATCTGAAATAAAAATAGAAAATGCTGGACATAATCAGCAGGTCAGGCAGCAACTGTGAAAAGAGGAATAGAATTAATTTTTCAGGTCTCTGACTTTTCTTGAGTACTCATAAAGAGAAACAAAAAAGGAGGAACTGTTTCCAGTAGCTGAGAGGTTAATATCCAGAGGACATGGAGAACCAATGAGGAAACATTTTGTACATGAAGTTATTGCCTTCTGGAAGGCACGATCTGAAAGAGTATGAGAAAAATTCAATAATAGTATGCATAAGAGAATTCTCTTTCAAAAAAAAACTTAAAGAGAAATAGCTTATAGGACAATGGGAAAAGAGCAAGGAAGTTAGTTTAATTACTTTGGTTTACCAAAGGGTATGCTGGGACAAGTGCCATAATGCATGGTATCATTCTATGAGTCTAAACACTTGAAATTCTTAGATTTGTAGACACCAATGTAAAGTAACTAAACCTCTCAGTTTTGAGAACCATTAAGCTAAATATAAGGACATAATGGTGGTATTGGACAAATAATCCAGAGATCTACACTAACAATTTGATTTGAAGTCCCTGTTAGTAATCTGGAATTAAAACCAAAGAATTAATCAGTTGTAATGATGAGCACAACACCTCTGGATTGTTGTAAAACCTCATCTGGATCACTAACGTGCTTCAGGGGAAGAACTTTGCCATCCTTACCTGGTATGAATACAATCCCACCACTGTGACTGACTCCTGAATACTCCCTAATTTGGTTTAGTGTGCCCATGCTCTCTGCTGAAAAGGGCAATAAATATGGCCTTGTCATTGATACACAGATCTTATAAAATGAACGAATCTGGATATTGAAATATTTGTGCATAAATGGGGGAAATTTCTGACTTTCTAACTTTTCTTGTTTGAATACTTGAAACTAATATTGCTATGTACCCTATAAGTTTTGGTGAATAGCAATGACTTGATTCTGTATCGAGCATGAGGGATTTTACAGATAAGATGCTGTCCATTGAAACCTGGTTTCATTTACGTTATTATTTTAGAAATGAGCAATGTATTTACAAAACTCAAATTGTCACTTTGTTAACCATTTGCAATAGTGAAATCTCATTTTTCTGATTAGTCATCAGACACAAAACAAACTTAAGCACAGTTTCAAGCATAGCTGGTGGATAGTGTTCCAACAGTGTGTATTCAGGAGATGAGTGAGAAGACCAGGCCGCAATTTGAATGTCTGTTTTCAACCTCTTCTGTGGGGAAAGTGCAGGCGTCCCTACCTTGGCTGCAACCAATCAGTATTTTCATGCCTTCTGTTATGAATTTAACAGCACTTGTGAGGAACTGCCAAGAGAAATTACACTTGGCTTTCTGATGACTCAGAAGTGCATCTTAACTGAAAAGGAAACTGTCTATCATTCAAATTTCTGCAGCTGGGATGGGACCTGCTCCAAGAAGAAACATCACAGCAAGTAATTGTTGACCCTGATTCCTCTTCATAGATTAACTTAACATTTAACATTCTTAACACCTATGGCTAACATAATCATCACACTCATTGGTGAATCATAAAAACTGCAGCATATAAAGTCATACAAGCCACTGCACCCATGCTACATCTCAAATGGGATACTTACTTCATTTCACTACATTTTCCCTGCATCCTTTCAGATACTATCTTTCCAGATATTACCTCGTGTAATGGTTGCATCCCTTCATGGAAGAACATAGGAGGGAAAAGGAGGGCAGAAGATTGATTATGGCAACAACCATGGAAGTAGAGACTCTGATCAAAGCATTTTCAGCAAACGTGATTCCACCACCACCGTTCCTTCATGCTGTCTTGAAGCTTGATGGGTCTTAATGAATGAATCTGCCCCTGCACATTTACTCGTGTACTTATGTTTGAGCTCTCAAGCCACCACAACAAGAATCCGAGCAGCCTAAACCTACCTCTGCTTAAGTTATATGGTTACTTTACTTTGGAGCTCCTGGAAGAAGAAGAGTGCATGTTGGACATCATGCACATGGGTGTCTTATAAGCTGTTAGAGTACTATGTTTCTGTTCTTTGCACTCACATGAAAATTATTCCTTGACACAAGTTTCTGATCTGGAATTCTTTAATTGCTGGGATGTGACCTTATATCTCGTATGGAATGGTAAAATATTGATTGATAGTCGACTATGGGCAAGACATTAAAGACTGATGGGAGGACTGATTTGTTTTAGAGGAAAGTGTTCCTTCCATCTCAGTCATGAATCAATGCAAACCAACCCCACAGCACTAGTTAATCTGCTTGTACGAATACATTCATCTTGGATAGCTTCCTCATGCCCCAGGGTTATTCCTTACATCAAAAATGACAAGAACTTGTACTTTTTTTTGCATTTTTAATGTAATAATGTCCCAAGATGCTTCAGAGGAACTCTATCAAACTAAACTTGGCACTGGGTAGATGATAGAGTAAATTGACAGGCTATGGAGGAAGACCAAGTGCTTGTTAGATTTTTGGAGTATCTTAAAGGAGAATAGGTAGCTGGAGAAGAGTAGGGATGGAATTTCAGAGCTTGAGGTAAAGCTAAAGTCACAACCAATGATGGTGCCCAGCACTTAAAGCCTCCCCTGTACCATGTATCCACTAACAGGAGGTTACTGCACAGTTTCTCCGAGGCTGGTCAGAAGATGGTGAGCCACATCCTTTAGGCTTTAACCTTGAGTGCAGTAAACAGCTAAGGGTAATGTGGTGCCAAGCTCTAGGATACAAAGATAGTCAGCAGATACTTATCCTTGCTCTTTATCCAGAAGTGACCAACTCACAAGACACAACCATGTGGCCTCAAATGACAGTTCAGTCTAGTACTAAAGGAGTGACGTACTTTCAGATGAGGTGGTAAACCGAGACATTAGCAGTCCACACTCTGATGTGAAAGATCCTATCAGACAATGCAAAACGGAGCAGGGAAATTCTTCCTGGTATCTAAGTTATTGTCTATACATCAACCAACATCACTATGGCTAATTATCAATTCACTTAATTCATTGCTGCTTTTATCAGCTTGCTGTGCACAAATTGATTGCTGAATTTCCTCCCACACAAAACTGATTATATGCAATTTATTGGCCGAGATATACTGGGACACCATGAGGTCACGAAAGCTATAACATAAACGCACATCTTTCTTTGCAAATGTGATCACCCATGATGTTTGTTACCGACTCAGCACAAGGCACAAGAAAAATGTACTTGGAAGGAGAAGATCAGACCCATCAGACACATGTAACTCTGCACAGTGCCCTAGAACCTCTTTCAGGTCAGGATAGGCTGTGCAGCAAACTCTTCAGTGGCAGCTAAAAAAATGTTCTGACTGATGACCTGCAAAGGTAAAACTCCATGTACATAAAGCAAGGTCTTGCACTTTTAACATTGCCTTTCAAACACTCACAGCACAACAGTGCAGCTTCTGCAGAAATCCAAGTAGGTCATAGTTCATGAGACTGCACTAGAGAAAGATTCAGATAGGAAAGTAGCAGATTGTCAATGAAGGGACAGTGCCTTGGGACTTCCGGAAATGGGCTGAGCATTTGTGGAGGTGGTTCATGATGACATGCCGAATGGGGTCTGGAGTCACATTGAGTGTTGTGTCAAGGGGTGAGTAGGTACAGGTCAGGGTCATGATCAGGCTATGGTTCAGTGTTGTAGGGGGGACCTGAGGAAGATCTAAGGAGCTAAATGTAGGCAGTTCCAAGCACTGGATTCCATGGTTGTGGACCTGCTCAGGTGTGAACCTCCAAGTTACACTTGCTGAGGATTATCAGTCCATAGAAACTTTTGCAGATATTTCTCCTGCCTTGCTCACACTGCAGAAGCCAATTCTATCCTTTTACCTGCTGCAGCCTAGCAGGAATTGGATTTGTTTTTTTTTATGGCTTTGCACAGTGTCTATTCACCAGAGCATTGTGCCATTGTTAAAAACATGTACAGGGGAGGAGGTTTCACAATGTCATTCAGAAATGTTCACAATAATGAGGGAAGGTTATACAAGAGAAGAACACATTGAAATATACATATCACTAGATATACATGAAATATGCTGGAATATACCAATATACTCATTATATGCACAAGATTTATGCAGGAAACTTTATTCTTTATTTTGTTTCTGACATTTTACGGCTTAGATGAAAATACAATTTTACAGAAAGCATTGTCCAATATTTCAAAGGAGGTGGTTGCAGGACGGGCTTGTAGGGGAGGGGTACATTGATTCAACTTAGTGTCTTCAGTACAACAAGGTCATCCATTCTTCTGAAATAAGATATTATGCAAATGTTTAAAAGCAATTCCTCAGTATTCAGTTTTGTAATAAGTATGAATTCTCACTTAAAATATAAATATGCACAGCTTATACACATAATTAAATTATTTTGTTTAAATATAATTAAAATGTTATTAAATTAAATGAGATTATTTCATCTAAAGGTTCTTCCATTTGAGAGTGTGGCAGTGGTACAACTGTTGGAAGTAAGCTTTCCAAGGCTTGCTCCTACAATGGATTGTCATTTGACAGGAACATAGTTTCACAAGTCTTCGTGATTCTCAGAAATCTAATAAATTACCATTATTTATTAGAATGGCCTGCCAAAAACTGAACCCTGCGAATTAAGTACACATCCCCCTTTTCCCAATTCTCAAATAAACTACTGCAGATGCCAGAAATCTGAAATAAGAATTAAACATCCTGGAAATACTCAATGGTTTAGGCAGCATCTGTGGAGAAAGAAAAATATAGTTAACCTACATCAGTTTTAACGAAAGGTCTCTCTCTCTCTCTCTCTCTCTCCATAGATTCCAAATGAACTCATCTCCAAACTCCTAGACCTAGGAGTCAGCACCTTGCTCTGCGTCTTGATCCTTGACTTCCCGACCAACTGATCACATTCAGTAGGCATAAGCTACCTCCGCCACAATTATCCTCAATACTGGTGCTCTGAAAGGCTGCGTTCTCAGCCCCTTACTTTACTTCCTGTACGCTCAAGATGCATGGCCAGATACTGCTCTAACTCCATCTTCAAGTTTGCAGATGACACTATCTCAAATAATGACAAGACGGAGTACGGGAAGGAGATAGAGAGCCTAATGACATGGTGTCAAGACAACAACCTTTCCCTCAATGTCAGCAAAATGAATAAGCTGGTCATTGACTTGAGGAAATGGGGCAGAATACATGGCCCTGTATGTATCAATGGTGGTGAGGTGGAGATGGTTGAGAGCTTTAAGTTCCTCAGCGTAAGTACCGCCAATAACTTGTCCCAGTCCAACCATGTAGAAACTACGGCCAAGAAAGCACACCAGTACCTCTACTTCCTCAGAAGAGTGAGGAAATTTGGCATGTCCCCGATGACCCTCACCAATTTTTATAGCTGCACCATCGGGAGCATCCTATCCGGCAGCATCAGAGCTTAGTATGGCAACTGCTCTGCCCAAGACCACAAGAAACTGCGGAGAGTTGTGGATGCAGCCCAGTCGATCATGAAAATCAACCTCCCCTCCACTGATTCTGTCTACACTTCTCACTGCCTCAGGGAAAGCAGCCAACATATCAAAGACCCTTCCCACACCGGACATTCCCTCTTCTCCTCCTTCTATCGGGCAGAAAATACAAAAGCTTGAAAACATGCACCACAACTACAGCTTCTGCTCCGCTGTTATATGACTCTTGAATGGCCCTCTTTTACAATAAAGACGAACTCTTGAACTCTCAGTCTACCTCATCATAGCCCTTGCACCTTATTTGTCTACCTGCACTGCACTTTCTCTGTAGCTGTAACACTATGTTCTGCATTCTGTTATTGCTTTTCCCTTTGTACTACCTAGATGTACTTATGTTTAGAATGCTCTGTCTAAATGACACGTGAAACAAGGTTTTTCACTGTATCTTGTTACATTTAACAATAATAAACCGATTACCAATTACCAGATGCTGTGCGACCTGTTGACTATTTCCAACATTTTTTGTTTTTTATCATCTGATTTTCAGATCCATTCTCATCAAAGTGTGCTGGTAAAGTTACAGAAAGTTCATATTCTGCAATCGTCTTCAAAACATTTTGGGAAGAGCTTTAGAACTGAACCTAGAACTGTATGAGTAATTCTATTGATGTATGCTCAATGTAGAGGAGCCATGCCTTTTGTCAATGAAGATTAGATTTTGATTATTTGGTTTTAATAATGTGGTGATAGAAATATTTGGAAAATATGTGAAGATTTTCCAACAAAAAGGACCATTGTATGAAGCTTCACAACAGAGATGGGAATTTGTACAAATCCTCCTTATAGCAGTGAAAGGACTCTCAATGAGCAGCAGATTTGCATTACCCAACATTATTATTGGCTAACATGCAAGAAGTTTTGGCTTAAGAGAGATACTCCTAGTTATTAACAGTTTCAATAAACTTTTCCATGTTATTGCCTAAGGACTAATGTTTGTGGCAGTACTTAAAGCACATGTTGAACTGGCAATGAATGGGATGAGAGGATAGGATGGGGAGAGGTGGAGATATTGAGGTGCCTGTGTTTTATGCATGGAGGCCCGCAGCAATATTCTATTGCTCACAAGACCTAAGATGCTATGCACAATAACCTGGGCTTTCCGTTCCAAACCACACACAAAAACCTTTCATTCATTAATGCTGCTATTATGAGGTTAGCATTGGAAAATCAAGTGAGGGGTCAAGATGGAGTGGAGGGGAAGGGGTGGGAGGAAATATTGTGCCTCATTTTAGGAAGGGATGGAATCAGGACAAGGGTTACCTCAGGGCATTGTGAGTTTGGGAACACAATTCTCTGTGAGAGATGGGAGATGGAATTGGGTGAAAGCCAACTATTACAGTACTGAAGGACATCTGAAGATAAGTTGGGGTGGGTGAGAAAGATGGGTAAGGGTGCTCTGAAGCAGGATTCATGTACTGGATCCCATGGCAATCAACCAGGCTAACATGGCCTCTGTTAAGTTGCATTAGCTGTTTCTGTATGAATGACTTTTTTTTGTTCTAATTATGTTCTTTCTTGTATAATTTTGTACAATTTATATTTAATTTATGTTTTTTCTTGTGAATGTTGTGTCTCTAATGTTATGTGCCTGTGATTCATTGCACCTGTGCATACATGTACTTGTGCATAGGACAATAAACTCAACTTTGACCCATGTACAAAAGATTTTTGAGTGGATGACATCAAAATAAATGTCACATACTGACATCAATGCATATGTACGGATGTTTTGTGGCATGGATACTTCTCATATATGGAGCATTCCGAACAAATATAATGAATTTCACAAAGCATATGAATTGGTAAACTGCAACTGGCAATCAAGTCAAATTCCTTCATGTAGCTCACAAAAGTGTTTCATACCGGAAGGAATTTCTCAGCCTAAAATTATACATATGACAATGATTGTATCCTCTGCGTGAAAGTCCATTATCTAGTTAGGAATAAGCTGTCAATCCTCATCAAAATTGTGTGGGTGCTTTAACTTAATGTTAGCTTTTGAATTTATGTCTGTTAGAGCTGGGTCTCAATATTCCATAATCATCAATAGGTCACACAACAAAATATCATTACCAATTAGGCACGTAGGGGCACTGAGGTAACGCATCCCATCTCCCCCTGTTTCAGTTTTTCACTGTGTCACATTATCCCTATATTCCTACCAGCAGAAAAGTATTCGCTTGGAGCCCCTGTTTTCCAATCTGTTTAAGAATAAAATAAAAAGATAGATCATCACAGATACAAGCATAACTTCTCACAATGCACTTCCAGCAAGCACATCCCCACTGTTTTAGAGATTGAGATCATGGAATTACATGTCCAATATATCTAGAAATAAATGATTATAACATTTATTAGTGCATGCCTAATGCTAAACCTCATTCTCAGATAAATAAAACCAGAAGATGCTGGAAGCTATTCAGCAGGTCAGACAGCATTTCTGAAGACAGAATTAAAATTAATGTTTCAATTTGATGGCTTTTCTTTGGATCCTGAACCTGAAATGTCAACTCTATTTCTGGTCTCCGAAGATGCTGCCTTATCTATTATCCACTATCCAGTATTTACAGTTTTTAATTTGATTTTATAACATCCACAACAGTTTGCTTTCACTTTCACTTTCACTGACACGTCAGATTCGCAAAATGTAAATAAATATGTGAATCTAGTTGTACTGTCCAATTAAATATCTTGGAAATTAATAAAAGGATTTTTGAGAATGTTTGCATTAGTAAATTATTCCAGTAATTTGAAGATATTTTCAATAGTTTTTCGGGTTTCAACGCGGATCAGTTCCCAGGCACATTGACTGTACTCCTGAAAACAGAACAAAATTTAACATCAAAAAATTTATAGGCCACTGACAGAGGATTAATGGATTTGTTACTTTTTAAGTGGGTGATTCCTTTTATCAAAGATATGAAAAAATGTCAGCCTACCTTGTTTTTCAAAAACCTCCTCATTTTTGCAAAGTATTTGGAAATTCTTATATTTCTGGTCCTTTTTGACTGTCGCATTTTCAGATCATGTCCTAGTTCTCTAATCTGCTGATGTAGAACTGTTTCAAAGTATTCCATTTCATTCTCGTTCCAGATAATGGAACTGACATTTGTTCTGTAAATGTTGCTGATATGGCACAGTACTTGATAGGCAATCAGAATTCTGTCCCCCGTCTGTATAAAACGCACAATATGGGGAATTGTGAGAATGTGAATCTCAATACCACATGGAGTAGCTGAGGCAAGTAACATAGAAACATTAAGGAGAAGCTGGATAAAAGTTTACCAAAAATCCAAGTACTGATATATGAGATTAGTATAGTTGGGTGTGCTTAATGATGGCATGGACACGATGGGCCAAAGGCCCTGTTTCTTTGGCCTATGACTCTATGGCCCAAAGAACAGAAGCAGGAGTTGGACATTTGGCCCCTCATGTCTGCTCTGCCACTTAAGATCATGGCTGATCTTTTACCACAACACTTCTATGCTGTATTTATATCATATCCCTTGATTCCCTAATTACCTAAAAATCTGTCGATTTCTGTCTTGAATGGAGTCAAAAACTGAACCTGCACAGTGCCCTTGAATCATCAATTTCAAGGACTCACCATCTTCTGGATGAAAACATTTCTTCTCATCCCTGTCCAGGAGAGATTGCACTTGCTGCTCCCGAGCCTCATATAACCTAGTACAAGTTATGCAAGCTGATTCTCCAGTGTATATGCTATAGTAATGCCACATCTGCATTCCATTGCTGCTGTTCATGCACTGTGATATCGCTGGTGAAGAGTAGCTAGTGGGTTTGGGATTTCACTATTTCTGCTGGAATCCCAAACTCTGAGGCACAAATGTGGAGAAATGTAAACTAGTTCATTGTACAACTGCCAATATTTTCCCTGTAAGTCCAACCTTTGCACTTTACTCTTCTCCATGTTAAAAATATTTCCTTCCCTCATTTTCTTTCACCACTGTCCTGAAGCAGTTCCCTCTCACAATACTCTGACATCAAGTGTTAATTCTGAGACATCACAACTCAGGCAGATTTGCACACACATATTTCAACAAATTGCAGAAGAACTGTTCCCTTCAGTTTTTCTTTATTTACAATACTGATTATATGCTGAATACATTTAAAAGTGCTATGGTGAGAATAGGTAATGTTTTGCATTAAACAGAAAAACATAACAATGATGCATAATGTAAATTTCCAAGTCCAGGCACAGAATAATTTATATTCTGGATTAGCCTCTGGCACAGTTGGAAGGTACAATATTCAAGTCTAATTCCAGTGAGTTAAGTACAAAATCCAGGCTGATATTTAAGTCACTGAGGACCGCTCTGCTCTCTCAAGTGGATCTAAAAGATCCTATGATACTATTTTGAAGAAGTGTAAAGATGTTATCTCTGGTATCCAAGTCAATATTTATCCCTCAATACATACCCCAAAGTTTACTATCTGATCATTACTATACTACTATTTATGGGAGCTTCCTTTGTGCAAGTGGTTGGTTACATTTTATTACCACAATGATTACACTTTGAAAATGTTTCATTTGCTATAAAGTGTCTCAGAGCATCCTGACGTTGTAGAAAGTGCTTTAGAACATAAACCTTCTGTTTTTCAAAAAAATGGAGCATCAAACAGATTTAACATTAGAATTAAATAAAAGAAGTAGTTTGCTTTGAAAAGATTCTGCTCTTTTGCTTTTAGGACCATGGTTTAAAATTAACTCAAGCTGAAGTGATAAAATGTTTAGCTTTTTGTTGGCTGTTAAGGAGATATGTGAAATTTGTTTCAACCCAGCCCCATGGTTTGATGTACAAACTGAAACCACAGTTTAATATTAATAGCCTCAAATTTAAGCATCTCTCAGAGATTCTATAAAGGTGGGTGGAGTAGTAAATGGAAATATTCCTCGAAGGCACTATGAATGCTGAGTTTAGCTGCTCTGGCATGGTAAACTGAACTTAATGTTCATCTTGCCTGATATTCTGGAACATGACTCTTCATCTCACTTTCTCAATATTACAACACAACTCAGCCAAATACACATAAGTCACTTCATAGCAAAAGTCACTTAACATTAACATGGAGGAGGACAGAGCTTGATATTTCTTCTTCAGTTGCTACTTATGGGATTGATATATGCATTGAATATACAACAACTCATTCGAATGAACAGGGGAGACCTTGCCTCTTTATCTACAATTATCTACAATCTACAATTGATTTTGCAATATGTTCTTACAATATACTTCAAATTCTGGCATTTTGTGCCTTGAAGTAATCCCTTTAAAAGATTATTAATAAGGATCTGTGGGTCAAACTTACCAAGAAAGGAGGGCAAACACAAAGGATTTAGAATTGTCCAATTTCAATCTTTTGAGAAGGCCAAAGACAATGATCTATGACCTTACATGAGCACTGTGAGGCTGGAGTTCCTCATCTGATGAAAAAGAAGTGACAATGGACCCAACAAGACTGTTGCTAGTCCTGATTTTTCAACTGACATTACTGACAAACCTCTAAAAGAAATTGTTCTCAAAGGCAAGAGCATGGAAAGCAAGACAGATGTGTGCACCAGAAGTGAGACAAATAGAACAGTGGTGCAGCAGAAAGTACTGCTCCAGCAGCCTAGGTTTGATCCTGACCTTGGGTACTGTTTGTGTGGAGATTCCACATTCTTCCCATGACCTTGTGGAGTTTCCCACTGGGTGCTCTAATTTCCTCCCACATCCCAAAAATGGTTAATTGGCCACTGTAAATTGCCCCAAGAACTACAAAGTAAGAGAGTCCAAGGGCAACCTGGTGAAGCAGAAAACAGTTGGTTAACATCCAAGGGAAAACACAGTTAAGACTTTGGTCACACCAACTCTATTACAGTGGTGTTTGTGTGTGTGTGTGTGTGTGTGTGTGTGTGTGTGTGTGTGTGTGTGTGTGAGAGAGAGAGAGAGAGTGAGAGAGAAAGATAAACAGGGATGATTGTTATGTTGAGTGCTACAGAAAAGAATAGTCATGTGACTGACTGCAATTATCCAACCAGACCAGACAGTCTATTGGAGGAAACAATTATGTGCAGAGTCTGTTCATTTCCTCATCACCAAGGTCACACAGAGAACTCAAGCATCACCCTCCCCACCCCTCCTCCCTCTCCCAATAACTGCCTTTGCTGGTCGCTACTCTAACCTGGCTCTGAAGTTGCAATCACGTTTGGTGACCTACAGATCATCTGACAGGTTGAAATGTCAGGACTTTAACACTGCTGCATTTGCTGGTCAACCAGTGCCCTCCACTGTTCATTCAGAATAGACCTGATCAAATGGGTGATCATGAACAAAAACCCTCACTTTACCCACTTCTTTGGTTCCCAGGATGCATCCACATTAGTTCTGAGGAGTGAAACTTCCATCTGCACAATTTATTTTTAATATGAGTGGGGCAATGCACACCACCTACTACACAGACTCAACAGATTGAGGTCTTGATCCAATGGTAATGGGGCCCAAGATGACTGGAGACTGGGTTTTGCTGCACAGACTTAGCATGCACAGTATGTGGACTCATGGATGGACATATAAACACACACTCTACAGATGTATACACATAGGTGCAATCTAACCCCCCCACACACACACACACACACAAATGTTGCCAAGCCCTCTTCCTCGATCAACTTCCCTCATCCCTCAACCCTCATTCCATCCTCTTTTACTTCAGTGAACGAAAATGAAAAAAAAATGCTAGAAAACTGAAATAAAACCAGAAAATGCTGGAACGCTCAGAAGCATCTGTGGAAAACGAAACGGAGCTAACTCTTCAGGGTCAAACACCTTCATCAGAACTGGGAAGGAGAAAAAAAATATAAGTTAGTGTTGAGTTGCAGGGAGGGTTGGAAAAAGATGGATACGACAAGAGAAATATCTCTGATCCTTCGGATCTCATATGTTTACATAAGGTCACCCCTCATTCTTCCGAACTCCAAGAAAATAGACTCATTTTATACATCAGCGGGTGTGTGCACTACTCCCAAACTCATAGTACCGATCTGTACAGCAACGATGAAGGGTAATGCCAGAGTGAAGGGAGACTTGTGGGAAGTCTCTCCTCTTGTCATTGAACAGAGATCATTAACAGAACATAGATAGTCACCAAGAAATTCAATAGAAAATTCTAAATGAATTCTAAAGGAATAATATAAGATAATCACCAAGAAATTCAACAGAAGATTCTAAAGGAACTTCCTTGTACAGAAAGCAGTGAGAAGGTTTGGTTCACCCCATAAGGAATGGTGAGGTGAACTCCCTCAAGGAATGGTGAAGCTAATAAGCCACTAAGTGAAATGTAGCAAAGTATTTTTGTGCAAAGGTATTTCCTGATTTATACCTTTAATTTCAAGACAATTTTTAAAAATAGTCTACAAGCTCAAGGAAAGAAGAACTGTTCTGATCGCTGTGTGATGGGACATTGCACCTGCATATAGACCGGGAAAATTCTTTGTCCTTTCATTTGGAACCTGAACCTTGATTCACTTCTCTTTCTGCTATCACGAAGCAAACGCGTGCCACCCACACTTTTATGTTTCGGGGAGTCGGTCTCACGGTCTGAGTATGTCGGGAAACCCGCAAGCTGAGAGCTATCACCTCATCCTCTGGTGTACTGTCAGTGTAAGGCTTCCAATTCCTTTCTATATTAAACGTACTACAGGTTTGTAACTGCGGCTCAATTGTAACATTCTCACTTCTGAGCCAAAAATTTGCGCGTTGCCGTTCTCCTGCCTCGTGACCCACTGTCAGACCTGTCACCTTTCAAGATAAAAAGGTTCAACGTCGGTACGACCTGCTTTCTCTGGACCAGGTTATTATTTAAGAGTCGGGCAGAGAAGTTTGCCCAAGTGTCTCGCCCAGAATAAACCAGCATTTGCATTTCCTACTTCACAACATTGAAAAAAAGTTCAAATGTGTTTAATTAGCAGGGACACGTCGAGGCATGTAAAAACTAAACTTATTTCTTATGCAGTCATACACCATTGTATTCAGCTTCCTTCCAAATCCTGTTAAATGACATCATGCATAATCCTACATCCACTTTACCTTTGTATTGGCTGCAATAGCCGTCAGGTCGAGGGCTTTGGTTTTCATCCTTTGCGATCTGCAATGAACTGGGAAGCGGCCCCCCTTAAATGGAAGAGCATCCGCATTAATACCATGACACGCTGCATTGATAGAGTAAACGAGACTGCATTCTGTCTTAGGAACTCACAACTGAATCCAGTTTTCGCAAGGTTTCGCTGTTGAGACGTCGGTGCATGTCCATCCTGAACTTGTCACTCCAGGACACGCACAACAAGACGAACAGAAGGACTAATTGCCGAGAGCAAGGAGAAGCCATTTCCACAGCACAGCCACTCTGAAGTAACACAGTGAATAAAAGGTTCATGTTCGCTTCGGAAAAAGGTCAACGTTCTACCAACTTACCAAATCAACAATCGCCGAAGTATCTCACCAGCTGGAGACGAATTCGGTGTTGTGCGAAGATGCTGCGAAATTGTATTGGTCCCCTAATAAACCATGTTGTAACTGCCACATATTTACATCCCAACAGTGAAAAAAAAATAAACCACATTCATTTTCAGATCTAGGGGGACAATCAAATAATATCGAGGAGAAAAAGTACCGTGAACTTACCTCATGCAATGAACTAATAACCGAAGTGCTCTGCAACAAGTAGAAAGTACCCGATCGTTAAACCTAACCATTTTAGGTTTCGTGAACCAGACATATACCAAAATTATCAAGCAACCAACTGCTGAGTAAGATTATGACTTCCACAGCTGTTGGTCGCCCCATCTGAAAAAAAAATCATTGAATTTCGCATGAAAATAAAAGTACCTGATACGCGTGATGATCAAAGGGTGGTGAACCTCTGCTCCTTCCTCAGCGCCGTCTGGATGCAATGGAGGACGGCACTTGGTGAATCTGGGTACCTCCTCTGTGGGATTCTGAGAGCTGCCAGTTCCCATTCTCTTTATTGGAGGGGGGAGTGGATTGTGTACACTACGGCACGCTGTTGTCCCATTTCCAGCAGCCTAAGTGTTCCAGCAAAAGGATGCCTACTCCCTTTCGACAAAATAATAACATAAATGTAAGGTCCATGTGAACTGACAACCGCAATACTGTACCGAGAATAAGCTGATATGGAAATATCGAGGAGCTCTTGCCTGATTCCCACGCCCGAACCACAGGACTAACGGGACTATTGGAGCCGTTGACGGGATGTAGACAGTTTTAGTCTGAGTCTGCAGACGAGGTTAACGGATTGGCAGGCTGTGCTATTTGAGTCATTCATCTACACTTTGAGCTACAAATCCGGTTCAGGATCAACCCTGCGACCTGGCCGTTGCGTTGCAGCGGCTGTTTATGGGGAAGCTCAGACAGACAAACCCGAATCACGTATAAAAGCCATTGCTTGAAATCTTACATTTTAATCACACACGAGAAACTGGTAACTTCAATAAAAACCAAAATACTGCAAAAGCATTCATCACCCCTTCTTCGACAGCAGCAACAGTATTTTCGTTACCTGCGTTAACTTGGTCCACACACTATCATAGACATTTTCCCTGTTCTCTCAATCCTTCCCCTTGCTTTAATTTAAAACAAACTTGAGCTTTTTTAACATTTCCAATTCTGATTTAGAGGCATAGAGTCAGGGTCAAACAGGCCCTTTGGCCTAACTGGTCCATGCCAACCAAGATGCCCATCTAAGTGAGTCCCATTTGCCTGTGATTGGTCCATATACCTCTAAACCTTTCCTATTCATGTACCTGTTCAAGTGCCTTTTAAATGTTATTAATGTTCCTGCCTCAACCACTTCCTCTGGCAGCTTGTTCTATAAACAGACCACCCTCTAGGTGAAAAAGTTAAATTTCTGTATTCTCATCTTAAGCCTATGCCCTCTAGTTCTTGATTACTTAACCATGGAAAAAAGACTGTGTGTATGTACCCTAACTATGATTTAGTGGATCTTATTCCATTTCTCTCTCCACAGATGCTGCCTGATATGCTAAGTGTCTCCAGCATTTTCTGTTTTCATTTCATATTAACAGATTTTTTTTTGCTTTCTGAAAATAAGCAATAGTTCTCCTTGTGTAAAATACAGTGCACTATGACTGCTGCTTTTACGTATTCTAGAGCACAGTTTCAATTTCTAAAGCTGTACCAGAATTGGAGATTCAATAAAAAATCTATGTTTTGATCCCACAAGGATCTTATAATGGAGTTTAAAATATCCACTGTTTTGGACATGCATTTAAGGTGAGAGGGGGGAAAGTTTAAAAGAGATATGGGGGGCAAGCTTTCTACACAGAGAGTGGTGGGTGTCTGGAACGGGCTAGCGGTGGGAGTGGTGGAAGCAGAAAGGATAGTGGTGCTTAAGAGGCCCTTAGACACATGAATGTGCAGGGAATGAAGGGATATGGATCACGTACAGGCAGAAGAGAATTAGTTTAATTTGGCATTGTGTTTGGCGCAGACATTGTGGGCCGAAGGGCCTGTTCCTGTGCAGTACTGTTCTATGTTTCCCAAATTCGGAGACCTGAAGACCACCAAGTTTGCGCAGGGCTGCTGCTGAAGTTTAACTAACACCAAACACAACCCTACAGAAGAGCAAGCTCTGAACCTTGCTCGTAGATGACTAGTACCAGTTATGGCTCCATTCATTGTGGTCATGTTGGTGTCTCCAACCAAGCTAGAAAGAAGCACTTACCCAGGCCAATATAGTCCACAGACCATATACTTTCCATCCCTGCATTGTGGGATGCAATCTTGATGGGCTTGTTGTAAACTCAAGGACACTGGTGGCACTGTGGTTAAATTATCAGGCAAGTAACCCATAGGCCTGAACAAACAATCTAGAAAGCCCAGTTCAAATCCCATTGCAGCTGTGGAATTTAAATTTGGTTAATAATCTGAAATTAAAATAAAACAGCTAGTCTTAATAATGATGACCACAAAAACTATCAGATTGTTGTAAAACAATATACAAAATTTACTAATGCTTTTTGGGAGAAGAAACCTGCTCGTCTTACTTAGCCTACCCTATGTGTAATTCCTGATTCACCCCTTCTGGTTGACTCATTGTGGCCCCACTGGTTCAAAAGGATAGCTCACTGCCACCTTCTCAAGGGGCAGGCACAGTAGTGTAAGGCAGGCACTGTAGTGCAGCAATCAGCATAACGCTATTACAGTGCCAGCGACCTGGGTTCAATTCCAGCCACTGTCAGCAAGGAGTTTCTACGTTCTCCCCGTGTCTGCGTGGGTTTCCTCCAGGTGCTCTCACATTCCAAAAAACGTACAGGTTAGGAAGTTTTGGGCATGCTATGTTGGCATGACACTTGTGGGCTGCCCCCAGAACACTCTACGCAAAAGATGGATTTCACTGTGTGTTTCGATGTACATGTGACTAATAAAGATATCTTATCTTATCGAGGAATGAACTTGCCTTATTCAGAATGAACAATAAATTCTCACCAAATCCCAAAATATGGAGGAATAAATGGATGGATGGATGGATGGACAGATAGATGGACTAGATAGAAAGTAAAATAAAACATTGGCGAATTGAACGAGTGAGGAACAAAGTACTTGTCAAACGATCCATACTTGGAGAAAATTTGAAAGCTGCGGGTTGCTTAATCCTTTTTTACTTGATTTATTTCAAGCCATTCGTAAACTGGGCCAACATATACTTCCTAAAAGAAATGTCCAATTTTCTATCAGAGTCCTTCAAAGCTATGGAAAATTCCATCCCACATTTTATTCTAACCCCCCAGCTATAAACAGCAGGCTTCGGAATATTTTCTTACCTGACACTTTGATGATTTGTCCTCAAAACAGTAGTTAACAGTAGTTACACAATTTCAGATCTATTTTTCTTTGGTCTAAAATGGTTGACTTCACAGCTATCTCAATAGATGAAGCTCTTGAAGTGCTTTGTAGATGATGGAAAGCCTTTGGACTACCAGGGGGTGAGTCACTTGCTGCAGGAAACACTGCCTTTTTGTAGCTACAGTGTTTAACTGGTCCAGTTGAGTTGTTTGATGTTTATGTAAATACAATGACAAGCTACAATCAAGGAGGTTTTAGCAGTCTTCTCATTGAAAGTTGTTGAATGTATTGTCTCGATTCTCTTATTAATCCTGAGCAAGTGGCCTAATTGTTGTTCTCCTCAATTCCTCAGGGTGGCAATGTTCCATTTTCACTGAAGGCAGTAGGAATTGATGGATGACATTCAGTCTGTTTGGTTTCCTTTTTCTGTTTTTGCAGTGGTTGAATGATGCAGACATAATATGGTCATTGATAATTCCTCATATTAGTCCCTTACACTTAGCCAAAACAAACTCAGACACTGAAAACTCCTACTGGAGTCCAGAATGGGAGTGAAAACTCTCTTCCACTTTTGTTATGGACACAGGGAAGAATCTTGAGCTGGTTTGGAGGAGGTGAAGTTGCTTTTGTGTCCCCTTGATTTGAAGAAAGGAGCACAACAGGTAAATCTTTCTCAGAATATTTTTAAAGATTTGTAATGGATTGATAACAGATCTTTTTAGACTTTGAATGTGTTTCAAAATATTTAAGTGTTTCTTTCTTTTTCAATCTTTTTTATTAGTTTTCAAATTAATACAGATTGATATATAGCATCAATATTTATACATGTAATACAAAGAGATCAGGATAACAATCGTAGCATAGATAATCATAAAGAGAAATAAAATATAAAAGAAGATCTGTAGATCCAACAATCTCTTAGTAAATGAATATAATATAAAAGAAAGAAAAAGATTTATTATATAATTTAAAAAACCCAAATCAATAAGAAAAATTGTAAACAGTATAAACTAAACAAAAAAAATTTAAAAAAACAAACAACAAAAAAAAGAAAAAAAAACTGGGCTAAAATTTCTCAGCAGAGTCAAGTCCGTTCCTCCAAGTTGGAAAGTTATTGAAAGGGGATCTACATCATGTGAAAATATTGAATAAATGGACTCCAAATATCTTCAAATTTAAGCGAAGGATCAACAGTATCACTCCTAATTTTTTCCAAATTTAAAAATGATATAGTTTGAGAGAACCATCGAAAAGTAGTAGGGGGTATTGGATCCTTCCATTTAAGCAAAATGGATTGTTTGGCCATTAATGTAACAAAGGAAATCATACGGTTAGCAGAAGCAGATAAATGGCCAGACTCTATCCTTGGTAATCCAAAAATTGCAGTGATAGGGTGAGGTATTTAAGTGTTTAATAGTGTTTGGTTTTCAAGTGGTTTGGGATTTTTAAAAATTTATTTAGTTTCTTTATTTTCTAAACTTTAAAGGTTTATGAATATTTCTGATTTTCTTTGAATCTCAGAAGCATTCAGTATTTTAATGCTTTGATTAGTTCTAGCCCAAAATCAAGGTCAGGACTTAGAAGGTTCTGGTTTCTCCTCTTTTTGTGGCCAGGGCTTGTTCTGACCACTCCATGTGATGCCTCCTTATGTTTAGCAGAGAATTTATCAAAACCTAGCATTTATTTCATATGTGAAATTTGTCCAAGAGATTGCGCCATTTTTGCAGTTAACCAAATATGCAAAATATATCAAAACTCTGTAAATACAGCAAAACAACTATATTGAATGGCCAGACATGACACGCAAAACAAAGATGGATTGTGAAAGACTGAAGCACAGCTGAGTTTACTTACAAAGGACCATGGTTCAAGAATCCCATTTTATGTGAAGGGATCAAATCCATTTTCTACTCCAATAATTCTGGAAAGTTTTACACATCTAGTTTTTGCCTTCAATTTGAATGCCACACATATTCCAATCCGAAATATTCTCAATATATATTTCACAACATGCATTACAATCATGCAAAAATGTAAATCGTTCAAAACATGTACAGATGTCTATCCTCTTTTATTAATTGTTAGCTGGAAAGGCTCAAGACAGTTTTATTTCACGGTTCACGTTTCCACAATTCTGTTTTGTCTTCATTAAAGTTTGTCAGAATGATATTGGGGCAAAATACTATGATACCTAATACATTTGACAACGCTGTCTCTGCATTGAATTATACATCAAAGTGCGCAGTGCCGAATACTCCGCATATTTAAAGAAACTGTTCACTTCGGTAGGAGGCAGTTATTAAAACAATTAAATGTTTTAGAGCTGACAGTGTTGCTTTGAAACCCTGCACAGTTCTGTAGCCCTGAGCCATGGTTCCTAACCTCTGCCATTTCCCACTGTTTGGATGACTACTATTCTTACCCATGTAGAAGAAAGACTTGATTCTATTCTTGGTTTAGATTAAACCAATCAAAATGTTACATTCCTTATTGTTAAAACAGCCATACATGATTTTATGGCTGAATTCTTAACGTTCGTTTTAAAGCATGATATAACCGAAAGTAGCAGATTTATTCATTGTATGTTCGGATGCACATACCTCCATCAATACAGCGATATCCTCGAATATGTTAAAACCGCACGCACATCCTATATTGGACTAAAAACTAGTGTAGAACCGTTCATGTTTATTTAAATGACATCTCCAAGTCTCGGTGCTGATTATTTACCGTGTCTGTTCCTGGGATCCGAAATCCGTTTGCTATGCTTGGTTTCTTGAAGTAATACGAACGAAAACAGTCTTATCCATAGTTAGTGACTCTATACATGAGTGCATTCCACCCATTGTATACAGGGTTCAATACGAGAGATAACATTGATAAATTGTATTTTTAATGAGCAGATTATTTTGGCTATATTTAACACTCAGTGATCGAATTATTTGGAATACGAAAATTGATCGAAAATAAACAAAATAGAAAAAAATAAGATGTAAAGCAAAAATCAATATTAGAAAAAGAAATAAATATCAACATAGACCTCGGTAGGACAGAATTACAAGAATGGTGAGAATGGCAGACGGTTTAAAGGCAGGAAGGGGTAAATTCCCAATGAGAATGAGCGGACAGATAAGGGGGCAGGGAATTGCTGAGGATAAAACACTAAACTTCGCCTTATTCGCCACTCAACTTTGTGCTGTACGACTCTATGACTCAATGATAACCCCTTGAATAAAGGCCAACATTAAGCTTTCCTTCCTATAACTTGTACTTGCATGTTGATATTCCGTATTTCATTATAATCTGACAATGGACACCCAGCTCCCTTGGTAAAGCAGTGGTCTTTAGTCTCTCTTCATTTAAGCAGAGGGCCAAATAATATTTTGACCAGCAGTTTATAAGTGAAAACTGGCTGTGTCCTCCTCACACACCCTCCTCATTACTTACGGGCTTGCCAGGCAGCACAGAACTTTTTTCCCAAAAATTTGCATAATCTTAAGAAAAATCGAATAATATCATCACAGCATATCATTATCTTCATTCACTGTACCAAGCAATTCAATACATTCACACAACATTTCAACGCCACCAATGTTTCATCTTTAAATGTTGCATCAGTGAGACATTTGAGAGGCTGTTACACAGGGCCCAGCCACTCAGTGTCCTATGGCAGCAGGGCCCTAGACTGTGGTCTTGCCCCACTGAGTGGCTGTGCCAACCTTCAATGCATCCCTAAGCATGTATTCCTGCAGCTTGGGATGTGCCTGTCAGCAGTACACTTCCTTACACTGGAAGACCATAAGTTTCAGGTAGACCAAAGTGCAGTTTTCAGTGAATTGATGATCTTCCATCTGTAGGTGATGTTTACCTCAGTGTGCATCCCTAAAGCACAGAGTCCTGTGTTACACAACCACTCAGGATAAAGCTCAACAAAGACCACTGCATCCCTTTCCAGAACTACCTGACAAACACACCCTCAACAAGGACATAAATGATGGTCACATCCCCACCGCAGTCACCAGAGAATTCTGGTGAAGGGATATTCTGCCAAATAACTTTGACAGTCTGTTCAAGGAACCTTCTCTTAGGATCATCCTGCAGGGCCTTTAGGACATTCTCTGTGGATCAATGCCTGATTAACCTGTGGTCAAAGGACTTTTCCACAGAGGGTGAAGTGATGCAGCATGCTTCAACTGAATGGAATGTATCACACAAGAAAAGCCTTAGCAACACTATGGATAGGTAGAACCTCTGCATGCAGTGACACTTGGCGTTTGCATATTCTGGCTCTATGCACAATTTGATGCAGCTACACAAAAGTGCAGCCATCAGGATGTGGGCTATATTGGGTAGATTTTTTTCCCTATTCTCTGGAAACTAGTACAGTGTATCCCCAGGAACATGATCAAGTTTGGATCTTCAGACGAAATTGAAAATGGTTCAGGTGACCACAACACCTGCGCCATGTACAGCAACACCAAGAGCACCTCATGCATGATAACCAGGTTCTTTACCACCATGGAGGGAGTGCTGCTCCCACATTCCCAACTTCTGTTTCACCCTGGCAATTCACTCTCACCAATTCTTGCTCCATACTCTGCTACTCTGAACCAGGAAGGCACAATGGTGCAGCTGGTAGAGCCACTGCCTCACAGCATCAAAGACAGGGTTCAATCCTGCTGTCTGTGTTGAGTTTGCATGTTCTCCCTCTGACCATGTGGGTTTCCTCTAGGTGGTCTGGTTTCCTCCCACATCCCAAAGACCTGTGGGTTGGGAGGTTAATTGGCTGCTTAAATTGCCCCTAGCATGTAGATGAGCAGTAGAATCTGGGAGGAATTGATGAGGATGTAGAAAGAATGAAAAAAAGGATTAACGTAGGATTATTGTAAATGGGTGGTTGATGGTCAGTAGAGATGTGCAGGGCTGAAGGGTCTGTTTCTGTGCTGTATTACTCCATGGCTCAGGCTCCCAGCACCTTCAGTTAATTAGACCTGATGGTGAAGGGAAGAGAGGATCATTCGGACCATTTGCCAAAGAACATGGCCTCGGTATTGTTGCGATTCTGTGTACAGGGAGGCATGGACTTGAGTGTCCCCATTGCCTGGGATTGTCACCCCGTTTATACCGAGATCCTTCCTGATGCATTTAGCAAAAGGCTTAGTGCAATGCACAAACAAGACAGAGGGCAGTCTTGCCTAACTCCTGAAGTTTTCTAAGTTGCCTTACTAGGGGAAGTTTTCCATTTCCTGCCTGTTAATTTACACAGAACACAGATGCCTCTGTAGTTATATCCAAATACAGCTTTCCTGCCCAAAGCCCATTTTGGAGAGCATGTATCATCATGTGTGATATTCTGTCAAAAGGCCTTCTTCTGGTCCAAGCTGAGACACAAGTGTCCACCCCTCATCCTGCATGTCGCCTATCATATTCCTGAGCAGCGCAAAGCTGACAGAGATTTTCTTGCCAGGTACAGTGCAGGTCTCATCTGGGTGGACCACGTGTCCCAGAGCAGACTTCGCTCATTTGGTAAAGGCCTTGGACAGAATCTTGTCATTCACATTTACCTTTGGGATGGGTCACTAATCTCTGATTTTGTTCTACTCTTTCTTCTCTTTGTTGAAGAGGGTGATGAACCCTTCCCTCACGCTGCCTGCTGGAAGCAGAGTGCTTCATTGTCTTCTTCCTTAAGGCTACAGATCACAGAGCTCTATCTGTACAGCAGCATCCGGTGCTGGAATGCTTCACGAATTTGCATGTCATCCCTGTGCAGGGGCCATGCTAATCTTCTCTGTATCGTTCCAGTTTTAGTACATGTGCTGCCAAAGCAATGCTGGAGCTTTTTTTAGTCCAAAGTAAACTTTATTCATCATAATGCTGGATTTCAGCACCTGAGCTCCAACTCCATCCTGGAACTCACCACATCTACCGTACTTGGCCCTTTAGCTTTCCACTGACCATGACTGGTGAATGGGATCACCAAGCTACGTTAAAAAGGGGCGTGAAGGGCAAGCTATTATACCATTAATATTTATTTTCAATTAACTCATGGTAGATTAGTGTATTTTGATTTTTGATTTTAATTCATTGTGCAAATTGCTACCATATCTGCAGGGTGGATAAGCCTGACATGAGCTGTCAGAAGTTTCATCAGAACAGTTCATTGTCTCGGGTTCAGTCACTAGGTCAGTGCCTCAGCCTCCTTCAGTTGTGGGCTTGTTACCAGTTGCAAACTATTCCAGCCTTATGAGATGACCAGCACAATGAGACCTCAAGGTTACTGGGAGCCAAGTGGCCACAACAGGAGTGTGCAACCATGGAACTGCCGCTGAGGTTACTCAAAGTACTCGCTGCCTCAAGTAGGATTCAGGCCACTAATCTGCTTTTCTTCCTAACAAGCTGTCATATTCATGCCCACACACATAATCTATCTGTATCCCTCCATACATGCAGACTTGGTGCCCTCCTCATAGCTTGTTTTCACATTTGCCTTTGTACCATCAGAAAATTTGGCTACAAGTGAATCCTTCATCCAAGTCATCAATACAGGCTGTCAGTACTTGAGGCCCCGACACTGATCCCTGGGATTCCCCGCTTGTCAATCTGAAAACGGTATGAATCAAGATCACTTCAAACTCTCCATCTTCTCCAGTGTGCACCGAATATGTTGCTCGTGTTCGTGTAGAATATAGAGCTTACAGCCCAGACTCGGAGTCACGGGCAACAGGACCATCACAATCCAACATCCCCAAAGACGAGAAAGAGCCATGTTCAAGAAGGCACAAGAAAGCGCCGGTCTGAAACGCCAGAGCGATAAAAAATCAGTAACAATCAACGTCGTCGATCAACAATTTAATGGCCCTTGTCAAAGGAACAAACTCTTACCTGTTTAAAATGGATTTTCTGATAGAGACGTCTGTAAGGCCAAGTCTAGTGTAGAGGCCATGCCGAATATAAACGACTTGCCTTTTGGATCGTAATAGTGACATATCAACACGGAGATTTTCTGGCTGCCTTCGCTTTTCAATTGCAAGGAATTCACCGCATTGAACAATTTGGGAAGTGTAACCAACGATGTCGCAATGAGCCCGCAGGGCTGCATTCGCGCCGACGAACTAGGGAGCCTGGAACTGGGGGATTAACTTGCCGGGTCCGAATCAAAATCAAAAACTGCACTCGTTTATTCGGAGAAATTTGTGCTTTCTGTAACAATAAATCCAAAACAAAAATGCAGACTGCTGAGTGTCAGGCTCGACGCAAACCATTGCATCTCTTCAAAAAACTCCGAGAAAACATCAATTCACACATTGAATTTCTCCTTGTTGAAAAGGGCGCCCGTCTCCTCAATCTGACCAGATGTAACCATTGGTTCTGGAGTCAGTCAAGTACACCCATGTGGTAGTCACTTAAAACAAAACAGGGTTGAATCCTAGGGCTTCACCCGTCTGGTTTGAACTTTATTTGCAAAGCTTGATTCCTCGAAACAAACGTCTACTGGTGACCCCAGCAATGAAGCCGCTCTGTACAAACGACAAAGCTGGCGATCAGATCGATAGATTTTACATTTTATGAATGGGATGTTCAGCAAAACGAACAACAACGGTCGGATGTTTGCCAAAGTCACTGTGCTGACTGGAGACAAAAAGGAAACGTCAGAGGAAATGAAAATTAATAATGGCCTTCAATGTTAGAAAAATATAATCTAGGTTAGTATATATGCCTATATATATCTATATATAGCATTAAGTAAAACCTGTATAGGCTTTAGTTAATGGCCGTAAAGCTTTTGCCAGTGGGTCTTGTGGGCTACCACGCACTGATACTCAAGGCCATGGGAAATGATTTGAACATTGGTGTCATTCAGGAACAGATTCTGAAAAGCCACCGAGGGGATGCACGCTAGTGGAATTACTCGGAAATGCATAGAATTCACTGCACGGAGACAGACCAGTTGTCAGGCCCGTGCCAAGGTATGCAGTTGAATCTCCTCCAGTTTATTTCACCCAACTGCATAGTTTGTTCCTTCTATTCTTCCTCACTCGTGTACTTTTGACCTGGTTAAAGTCTAGTGGATAAACTTCCAGGTTCAGATGAAAAGCCAGCAAACTCAATAGCACGATAGATGAGCAAAAGGATCTTGTATCGGATTCTACATTTCGCTGACAGTAGCTTGACATGTAGATGATATGGTTAAGGATGCTTGCCTTTATCACCTAATGGATACATTTTTTAATTTCAAAAATAGATTTTATTCATAATAAAAATATATACAAAAGAAAAAAATAGTGTAAAACGTTTACATTAATGGTCATTATATTCAGTAGTGTTTACTTATTTTAAAATAAAACCTAGCACCATTGCCACTTATGTGGCCTCCTGGGATGATACACCCTTTCATTGTTTGAGGGGTTTCAGTCCCTCCATGTGCAGTAATGGAAGGAGCCCACACTCTGGTCCTTCCACACAGAGCCTTAGCATTGGCTGCACCAAGCTTCTGTGCATCCCTCAGCACGTACCCCTGCAGTCTGGAATGTGCCAGTCAGCACACAGTGTAAGATCAAGGCAATAAGGCTGGGATTTCAGGCTAGGGCCACAGTTAGATTACTGAGTAAAGTTCAGGTCACCACAATAGAGGAAGGATGGCTTAGCACTAGAGGGGGAGTGCAAAGGAGATTTATTAGGGATGGAGAATTGAAGATATGAAGAGAGGCAGACTGGAACTGGGTTGCTTTCATTCAGACAAAAGAGACCAAGGGAAATGATAACGAAGATGTATAAACTTATGAAAGATCAATACAAGCAAATAGGAGGACTCATTCCCATTAGTGGAGAGCTCATTAACTAGGGTACATTGATGTGTTATTTGGTAGATTAGAGGGCAGTTGAGAAAAGATGTTTGTCACCCAAATAGTAGGGTGTGAAGTTCACCATGGAGGTTGCAGAAACCCTTGCTAAATCTCACAAATACCTGAATGAACAGTAACCCGTAAGACTAGAGACTGAAACTTGGGAAGTGGCAGTAACCTATTTCGCTCAATTCTTGCTGACATGTATCTAACAGATAAACATGATTCTGTAATGTCACCTACACTTTTTGCTTCATTTACATTCCAGCCATTATCTTGGTAAATATAAATATTCTGTTATTTTTGGGGGGTATGTTTTGTCACAGTAGTTTGCCCACCTGCTTATTCTGGTGTACTCACTGGTGTGATTCCAGCAGACTTTCATTGTTTCCATTTAAATGATCCTGGTCTCAGTCTGAGTAGCAGAGCCTAGGTGACTGCTGTATTCCTCTGGGAATACTGGCATAGACTTGCTTTGAGGAAGGGTTAGTGCAGGTGAATATTTCGAACCAGGGCATGTTTTTAGTGATAGAAATGTGCAGTGCGAGGGAGATGGAGCCCATTCAAAAAAAGGACCTTAAAGTTTCTGACACCAAAGGTGTTTTCACACTCCCCTTGTATGCCACGAGCTGCTGTGGAGTTTGTAAAAAAACATCTGAGCTCTCTGTGGGAGTCAGGTTGATACTGCACGGACTTGGTGAAAATCAATACTCTTCATTCCAATGCTCTGTACAAAGTACAAGGTGGTTTCAGCATCTACTATACTCTCAGTCAGGCCTCCTCGATCCATTTCTCTTTTCACTCTGAGGATTTTAAAATTCTTCATCCTTTTGAGCTTAAGAAGGCTAGAATGCATGGTCATATTTTCTGAGAAAGGCAAAAATCTCCTGCAGGTTGGGAGACAGATTCTCAAGGCTCCCAAGTTTCTTCTAACTCATTGCATAACCTGGAATTCTCTGTTGTAACTGGATACTTCATTTCAGTAATTGTTCCTCTTATTAGTACTTACTACTCCCACAACAACTGACTGCTGAAACAGCATGTGCTCCTGTTAATCTTTGCCCTCTTTTTGTAACCTATTTACCTGTCCTGGACTATTTACTCCTTTTAATTTACTGTGAAGTGTGCCCTGTAGGACAATATATTTTGCCTATGTTTTTAATTGAGTTTACACTTCTGGACATCAGCAAGATGTCCTTCAAGCATGCAGCCAAAATCTTGCATTCTTCTCGAACTTGTTCAGACTTCAAGAACTACCTCAGACTTGTTCATTTTCTTTAACAATTTACTTTTCAATTGTTCCCTGTGGAATAACAACACAATTCTGTCTCTGCTCTCATAAACTCATATATTTTGAAATGCATCTGCATGCTCTTTGGCAGTACTAATGAAGTCACAACATATGCCATGAGTGGTTCTAGGGAGTACTGAGGAACAGAAGGACCTTGGTGTGTGGATCCAAAGGTCCTCAAAGATGTAGATAACATAGGTAAGAAGGCCTGTGGGATACTGGCTTTCATTAACCAAGACAGTGAATACACGAATAAGGCAGTTATGCTCCAACTTTACAAAACATTGGTCAGACCTCAGCTGGAGTACTGAGTGCATTTCTGGTCACCACACTATAAGACAAATATGAGAGCACTGGAGAGGGTGCAGAAGAGATTCACCAGGAGGTTGCCTGGGGTGGAGTGTTTTACTTATGAGAAGAGGCTGGAGAGGCTAGATCTATTTTCCCTGGAGCTGAAGAGGTTAAGAGAGGACATGAGTGAGGTTCATAAAATTATGAGGGGTATAGACATGGTAGACTGCAGGAATATTTTCCTCTTATCAGAAGTGAATAAAACTAGAAGACATATATTTAGTGAAAAGGGTAATAGATTGAGACAGGCATTTGAATCATCTAGGCATTGATGGCCATGGACCATGCTAGGAGATGGCATCAATACAGGTGAACAGCTACTGGTCAGCTTGGATATAGTGGGTCAAATGGCCTGTTTCTATGCTTAATGACTCAATGACTTATGTCTCTAAATGGTTGCTAATTTGATTATGGTTGAGGCAGAGATTTTGAGCATGTAACTAGGTAAATTAATCTGCTTTTATTTCAAATGATACCTTTTGATCTTATAAATCAAGTTAATGCCTGGGTTTAACATTTGAAATTCATGAAAGGCATATGAGTCTTTCCTCCCCTCTGAGATATACAACCCAAGGAAATAATTTACAATCTTGCATTTACAATTATCACTCCACTATTCCTTTGTATATATTGCAAACCATTCAGAAGGTTTTTTTTTGCTGAAAATAAGGAGCCCAGTTCCTGGACCCTGACTTCCAACAAGGAACCAATGCCTTAAAATGTTAAGATCTTGTAAAATGCAATGTAATAATAAAATAGCCTGTTTTTGAAAATATTAGGCATTGGAAAAAATAAGCATTTGGAAAAATGTAGATTGTTTCAGTTTAATTTGAAAACCAAAATATTTCTGTTTCATGTTTGGTTTCATGTATAAACAAATAATAGCAAACAGAAATGTTCTTATAAAGTAAAAAAAATAGTACTCTAGATGATACAGTACATTTAAGTATATTGAATATTTATTTTTGTAATCAAACCAAATGACAATTTCAGAGATGTACAGCATGGGAACAGGCCATTCGGCCCACCATGTCCACACTGACCAATGCTCACCCATTCATATTAACCCGAACCTACAGCACTTGTCCTGTAGCCTTCTATGCCCAGGCAATTCAAGTACTTGTCTATACACTTGTCCTGTCAGTGACTCTGCTTCCCCCACTCTCTCAGGCAGTGTATTCAAGGTACTTGCCACTCTCTGGGTGAAGAAGATCCGCCTCAGATCCCCTCTAAATCTTTTACCCTTTACCTGAGATGATTGGATGAATTACAAATTGAAAATATAACTATATGTACAACATTCCCCTTAGGCTTATAGTCCTCATTGTGCAAAATCTCAGCACATTATTGAAAAAAGTGACATAATAAATAAATTTAATACAATTATTGCATGATAATTTCACAATTTCAGAGTAACATAAATGTGCTAAACAGCAAATATATTGAAAATGTTAAAGTAGAATATAAACTAGTCAATATCTTCCAGTAATTAGAACACAATCTGTTTAAAATTATCTCCCTGTGAATTTCAGTTACATTTCCCAAGGTTTTCTTTTATGGTCTAGGTCTGCTGCATACAGGATCTAATCAGAACAAGGATAATTTCCAGACACAGCCATTGAACATCAGAAAGACAGAATGGCAAAATGTATTATCTGGATGATACATGTGCTTAACCAGAATGAAGTAAACGTTACTGACAAGTAACAATGTGGCTTTCTCTCAGGAGTATAGGGATGAATTTCCCCCAGCAGATGTAAGTCTCTTCATGATGAACTCCTTTCAATTATGCAATAGTAACATCATTTAAATGGTCTTACAGATTTTACCTTCAGTTCTTAGAGCAATAAAAACAACTTATATTTATAAAGATATTTTAAAGTAATCAAATGTCCCAGGGCGTTTCATAATCGTAACGGCAAACAAATTTTGAAATTAACCCATATGCTGAGATATTATCACAGATGACCAAGAGTTTGGTCAAAGAGGACAGGTTGAAGAAATATCGAGAAGAGGAAAGAGTGACAAAGAGGCAGAGAGGTTCACAGAGGGAGTTCCAGTATATGACTGTAAGAGTTGAAACCAGGGCCACCATCGATTGGTGCAGGAGGCAGAATAGGAAGGATGTGGATATTTTGGAAACTTGTAGGACTGGAGAAGGTAACAATCATAGGGAGGGTTGAAACAATGAAATTTTAAAGTATAAGCACAATTTAACCGGGAGCCAAAGAAAGTCAGGAAGCATAGGTTTGATGGATAAATGGATCAAAGTCGGGACAAGAGCAGCAGCATGCTTTTACTCATTTACAACTTGCAGGAAATGGTGGCAAGGTCGGCAAATGTTGTCCACCCCTAATTGCCCTTGCAATACAAGTTCTTGAACTGGTTCTGTCCTAGTAATGTTAGCCCCTCGTCATGTTGGATGGGAGGTTCCAGAACTGGATGACCTCAAGAGTCCAGGAAAAAAAGGATATGGGAGGCCAGGCAACAGTTAATAAATGCAGTTGTGCCTAGAGATATCAGATCCACATGTATGGTTTACGTTCGTCCTTAACCAGAGATAATTACAAGTTCTTCAGTTCAGTGGGTTGCCTGATGTAATACTCCATTCAGGATAAAACAATCAAACCTGAATTCTCATACCACCAGCCCTAAAATCTTCTTTAAACCCTCGATGTTCTTGAATATCCCTGCTCACCACAGGTTCCCTGATACACGCTATTCATGGCGTAGCAACGTAATGTCTACCTGCATTTCACTTTCGCTGTAACTGTAACACTATATTCTGCATTCTGTTATTGTGTTTCCATTGTAATATCTCGATGCACTGATGTTGTGAAATGATCTGTATGGATGGCATGCAGAACAAAGTTTTATCACCGTACCTGGGTACACGTGACAATAATAAACCAATTACATCCACCATTTGCTCCACCAGGTGAACCACCAGATTAGCTTCAGGCAGGCAGCGAAACACAGTAGTGCTCAGATTCTCCCTGAACATCTTCCTGATTTGCGCCAATATTTCACTGATAGTCAGCATGCTTTCCTTGTCTTATAACGTATACACAGTTACTTTGCAAGAAAACTGGATACTATTCACGTTATTGCATCTGATTCAATATTATTTATACATTGTAAGACTGGCCAGTTTACAACGTGAAGTTACCGGTCTGAGTGTATACTTAGGTACGAAGTCTTTTAAAGGTGTTCCTTCAGAAGTTTGTTTAGCTTTGCTCCAGATTCCAGCATCTGCAGTCTCTTGTGTCTCTTTCTGCCATTTTGATAGAAGGAGTTAGCCTGCGAAAGCAAAAGCACCAGTTTCCAAACGAGGAACAAGGCAAGAACTATTAACGCCAACAGCAATGTTCAGTCAAGGTTTTAAAGACGACTTTTGCAAATATGCATAATCTATTGATAATAGATTTGGAAATAATTCTATAGCACACCTGCTGTTGGAATGTCCGCCCTATTGTCACTATGGTCACATCAGATCCCACCTCCCTGTGGCACGGGAGAGTGCTGTTAAAACAAGTTTTCCACCCACATAAACCCTGCCGTTGAAGTGGATCGAGATCACTATTTTATTCAGCATGAAGGGAATCCGTTTCTTGTGAATGTGTAGATTATGCAACTTCAAGCAACCAAAATTTGGGGTCCCAGGGTAGCAGGACCAACACAATCCAACATCCCCAAACACCAGGAGCAGAAGAAAGTGTTGGTCTGAAACAGCAGAAGGATAAAATCATTAACAATCAACAAAGGCAATGTAATGTCTCTCAGCGAGTGAACACACCCCTACCTTTTAAAATGGATCTTCTGACAAAGAACGCCCGCCAGTTAGACACAAGACTGAGGTGTGAGGTACAGACCACGCCCAATGTCAATTTTCTGCTGTTTCTATTATGAAATTGAAAAGTAAGATTCAGATTAACATGGAGATTTTCTGGCCACTTTCGCTTTACAAATGGGTGGAATTTCCCACAGAAAGTAATCGGCAAGAAAAGCAGCTTGACCGATGCCGGTAAACGCTCCAGGCAACGTCGCTTTCGGCCTCAGGTTCTGGTTGTCTTGGCGAATGAGTCTGCTTTGAAGTGAAGAAATGCACGAAGCCTCGTCAGCAATCAGAAACGGGTTAATGTTTGTCCGCCCGTCTCAATGAGAGTCACTCTATTGAAGTGAAAGTGTTAAATTAGCCAAGAGTAGAAAGTACTATGAACCAAGTGCTAAAGGGTGTGTAAAAAAACTACTGGAGGAACTCAGCGGGTCGGGCAGCATCTGTGGGGCAAAGCGATAGTCGATGTTTCGGATCACGACCCTGCATCAGTATTCCGCAAGGTTAATGGTCAAAGTCAATCAGTGGAAACAGGGTTCCTCTTCCCCGTTAGGGAGAAACAAAGTGGAGGGCCATGTGGCGGGTAGATGGGAATCCAAGCCTTCTACTAAACAAAAGCAGTGTGGGTGCCACGGTAAACCATGGTAATAATTAACAAAATATGAAAATTGGAAAGGCGTCCAACAACGATGGAACAAACTGGAAGGCCTTACGGTAAAAAAACAAACAGTGCTAGAATTTCAGTAATGGTAGGTTCAACGTGGAATAAGGCAGGAAATTGTGGCTGGCTTCTTTCAACCATTAACGAACCACGTCTGAGTTAATGACAGTTATTTGGATAACAGGACACAGCTGCATCCTTTTCTGCCACGGAACAAAGAGTGAAGGACTGAGTGAAACATTCGTCTGATGTGAATACTATTAAAAACTGGAATAACTTTAGTAACAATGAAAACTCAGCAGGTAATTTATATCAAGAAAGATTGAGCAAGCCAGAGCTATTTAAAAATGCAGACCAGGGGCGACCTTACAAAATAAATTATGAAATGATTTAATGGTGTCGAGGCAGAGAAAATGTTTCCATGAGTGGCAGGTCAAACACCAGAAGCCATAACTGAAAGTTATTAACAAATACTTTCAGCAGGGAATTAGAACTTGGAACTCGCCATCAGTCAAAGCCAAAAACCGTTAGGAACCGAGAATCATGAGCTAAAAGGAGACCTGTGTATTTCCTCATGGGAACAGGCTCATTTTAACACCACCTCTGACAATTTGTGGCACGTGTATCTGGGAAGGGTGCCAGTCCTTAGAGGCACAATTCTCACATCAGCCACACACCAGCAACACATACCATAGTTGCCATGGAGGGAAGAGAAGATTGCAAGCAGAGGGAGGAAACCCCGGGGTTCCTGAAAGAAACCTGTTCATTCTTGTCAGTGGGGTAATTGCCTGGAGGAAGGACTTGCCTGGGCCAGCATGTGAAGACCCCAGCAGGTGATGGTTCCAGCTGTTTCCTCCAGGTGTGAAAATTGACACTCTTTTGAGCGGGACAGAAATAAAGTTGTGTTATCACAAGTTATGTGACAGTAAACTTCCCACCACTGAAAACAGCCACAGTGAGTCAGTTCAATAATGGGTCAGGGATTGATTCATAGTCAAAGAGTCATACCGTTCTACACCACAGAAGTTGGTCCTTCAGCCTAACTCATTCATACTGACCAACGTGCATTCCTCAGCTAGACCCATTTGCCTGCACTTGTTCATATCCTTCTAACCCTGCTTCAAGTTCCTAAGAGTGAACATAACCAATAGCCTGTCCTGGTCCAACCACGTAGACACCATGGCTAAGAAACCACACCAGCACCTATACTTCCTCTGGAGGCTAAAGAAATTTGGCATGTCCCCGTTGACGGTCACCAATTTTTATGGATGCTCCATAGAAGGCATCCCATCCACATCCACATGTATGGCAACTGCTCTGCCCGTGACCACAAGAAACTGCAAAGAGTTGTGGACACAGCTGAGCACATCATGGAAACCAGCCTCTTGTTCGTGGACTCTGTCTACACTTCTCACTGCCTCCGTAAAACAGCCAACATAATCAAAAATCCCACCCACCCCAAGCATTCTGTCTTCAACTCCCTCCCCCCCCCCCCTCCCACTGGACAGAAGATATAAAAGCCTGAAAGCAAGTACCACCAGACTTGACAGCTTCTATCTCGCTGTTATAAGACTATTGAACAGTCCCCTAGTCCGTTAAGGTGGATTCTCGACCTCACAATCTACCTTGTTATGGCCTTGCACCTTATTGTCTGCCTGCACTGCATTTTCTCTGTAACCATAACACTATATTATGCATTCTGTCACTGTTTTCCCTTGTACTACCTCAACATACTGATGTTTTGAAATGATCTGTCTGGATGGCATGCAAAACAAAGTTTTTTCACTGTCCCTTGGTACATGTGGCAATAATGAACCAATTTATCAATTTGTGGGTCACAATCAATACAGGTGGTCTTGCAAAGGAGGATATGGCACTAGATTCTTGTGTGTCTCCACACCCACTGGGCAAATACTGCAGGATGTTTCTAGACTGATACAGGTACCAGACTGTAACATTCAGGAGGTCAGTGGCATTTCCCACCACATTTCTTAAGCTTGCTTGGCTCCCACTGTAGTGGTGCTAAACCACAGTGGTGGAACGGCAAGTTGGTGTCAGGAGCCAGCAAAATAAAGGGCAGATTTTGTTCCCCAGCATCCATCCCTCCAGACGCTGCTGCATTCCTTCTGATGGAAGTACTCCCACAACGTGTTGGGTATGGAGTGCCAAGATTTAGACCCAGCAACAATGAAGGAACAGTGATATATTTTCAGGGCAGGATGGTGTGCGACTTGGATGAAAACATGCAAATGGTGGTCCTCCCATGCATCTGAAGGACTTTTCCTCCTTGATGTTAGAAATAGTGATTTGCAAGATGCTGTCAGATTAGCCTACGTGAACAACTGCACCGATTGTGGCCTTGTGGTGGAGGAATGTTTAAGATGGTGGCTAAGGTGCCGATCAAGTCGGCTGCTCTGCCTTCCAAACTATCGAGCTTCAGAGTACTTTTGATGTCACCTTCATCCAGGAAAATCAATGCTTCCCAACAATCTCCGCACTTCAAAATGTTTGCAGGATCAGGCAGTGAATCACACAACCCCTGACCTGTTCTTCCTTGTCAAATTCATTATTTGATGAGACCTGAAATTCTGTCCATCATAAACCAAGCTTCTCCTTTCATAGTTATAACCAAGATTTATTTTTTTTAAAAGATCTTTGTAACCACATTTTTAAAAAAATCTGGAAAACCGATCGGGAACCTGCATTCGATTGTTTCAGGGGAAGTGTTTGAGTCGGCTGTATGTTTTCCCTCAGTGTTTTAACTTGTATAATTGAACTGAGGGGCAGGTACAAGCTGCTTAATATCAGCTTTGCCATGAGCAAAGTTCCAGTTTTCTTATGAAGATAATATGATAAAAATATAATATTAAAATGCAATATAAAATATGTGAATAATTGATCACAAATCTCTTTACATACATATTTGTAGCGTCTTCCGTTTCTCTCGCTGATTGCTGCCATTATGCGAGGGAACTGTTGAAAACACGCCCTGGTCTCAGCGCGGGTTATTTCCCAGGCGCAGGCACTGAATCCCTGAAAAAGAGAAATGTTCAGGAACATGCATCAGAGAATGAGTAGATTTCGACTGAGTGAAATAATTCTACCCCAGTCATGAGGTAATAAAATGTCAAAGGTCCCGCCTTGCGTTGGAGAAACAAGTTTCCTGCAGTATGTTTGAATTGCGGCGCTTCTCCTTGGCCGGGACTCCGAGCCTGTTTTTCTCCCATGTTTCCAGCTCTCTGAGCTGCCCATTCTGGAGAACCCTGAATGTTTCCACCTTGTCCCGGGGCCATGTGACTGAGCTCAGGTTCATGCTGTAGATATTGCTGATGTGACGCAACGTTTGACTGACAACACTGATCCTCTCTTGGCCCCTGCACAGAATACACCGAGTGACAATAGGGCGGATCTGGTCCCATTGGAACGGCGGGAATGGTCAAGAATTATTTCCGAATCTAATTGCCATCAATAGATTATGCACATTTGCAAACGTCGTCTTTAAAACCTTGACTGAATATTGGTGTTGGTCTTAATCGTTCTTGCCTTGTCCCTCGTGGTTTTGCTTTGGCAGACCAACTCCTTCAATCAAAATGGCAGAAAGAGACACAAGAGACTGCAAATGCTGGAGTCTGGAGCAAAACTAAACAAACTTATGGAAGAACTCAGCGGCCGAGCAGTGACTGTGGAGGCAAAGAAATGGCCGTTGTAACAGAAGGAACGTGAATACATTCTGCGCAGAATTGGGACGTTCTCTGATATCCCAACAACAGTCTTGTAGCCTTATGAAAATTAATAAAGTATCGCGTTCGTAACTAAAATAATTAACGTTCGTTTTTTTTAAATGAGCCGAATATATATCTCATATCGTCATTGATCCTGGGACCGTCACAACTTTCAACGAACAATTTCGGTGTCTTGGCTTCCACATAATTTTCAGCTTAGTAATGCAGTGCAATAGGTCCTCCCTGCAACTGGAGAGACTGTCACTGGACATCAAAATAACTGCTGATGATGGAAATTCGAAATAAAAACAGATAATGCTGCAAATACTCAGCAGGTCAGGCAGCATCTCTAGGGAGAGAAATACATCCAAAGAGTGGAAAGTTTCTATCAGGGAAATAGGTCATATTCGTTATTGCAGCTTTTGTAATAAATCTCATTCAACCTCGGCAAAGCTATGGCAAAAGTAACTGAAAACCCAATGGTAATTTGGCTATTCCAGTCTTTCGAAATACCATCACCATTTTATTTAGTACAATTGGAGCTTCCTTAGTAGGTTCTGTTTTAACGAAATACCTGTAAATCTTCATCGCTGGCGAGCCTCCTCTGCACTCGCGCCACATCCCCTCAAGACCGAATCATTTGGGTTTTGTCCTTCCACGTTATTTCACTTCATATTTATCTCCATTACATTTGATCTGCTCTTTGAGTCTCTTCATTTCATCAGCATATCTTCAACCTGCTGAAATCTCCTGTTATCCTGCTCACTGTTTTCTAGGTTTCCAAGTCGTGCATATTTCACGAACTTTTCATTTGTTCTCTCAGTGCAAGACATAGGTGCGGATAATGCATTTAAAAATCCAGCTACACTGATGTAAATTTGATTTGTTCATTCGATGGAGATAAATGTAATATCCTCAAGCGTGAAACCTGCCTCCATTTTTTCATCACAAACCTCACACACAAGTTATTTACAAATCATTCAATTTGAAGAACCTTTTTATTTGAAGTTCTTTGTTCCATTTAAGTTAATCGCCGACCTATTCTCTTGCACACTTTCTGTGTTTCTTTGACGTTACCAAATACTAATTTAGTTTCATTCTAAACTGAGTTTGCATTCCGTTTCTCATCTGTCTTCTATTTCTTTCCATTTTATTTAACGCTCCAGCCCACGTTTAAGATAGACCTCCATCATCGCCAGTAGTCATATGAGAACTTGTGTTTGTGACATAGTTTGAAACATTCGTCTCAGAAAACGCATTTGCTAGACTGATTTATTTCTTTTCCCCGTCCATTATTGACTTCCCCACGTTCTATATTTTGCTCACTTGCTCTTTGTCTTGGAACAGTGTTGAAGGGCGCGGAGAGAAGTATGTATCTACACCCGTGTTACATTTATCTATGGCAATTAGGGAACAATGAATTGCGGATGCATTTATGTGGCTAAGGTCTAAATTATTGCAAATGATTATTTGGAGATGGAAAAAAAAACTTGCATTGATTTGGCATTTGCCCGAACTTCGGAACACTCCGGTGTGATTGCAGCGAATTGTGAACCCGTACGATGAAGAGAATCATGCCGTCGCTCCGCACCCAGAGCCGTCCCCGGACTGCAGGGAGATGATGAATTTAGTTGTTGCTTTGCAGTGGGATGAGACAGTGCCAGAACACCGGGAGAAATCCCATTCTGATCTTCGGGAAGTACCACGCTTTCGCATACTAAAATAATTCCACAATTAAGGATATTAAAATACATAAAATGGGATTTTATTTACTGGGTTTGTGAGTCCCAGCATCGGAAGAACATCATGTGACATACAGGGAACTAACTGCCCTCTGCTGAATATCGGAAAAACAAATCTTCCATCCTCGTTGGTCGGAGGCAATTCGCTTCTTGAATTAAAGAGAAAGCGAAAGTCATCTTACAATGAAATTAAAGACTCCCTCAAGTTACTGCGGTCAAAAGCAATTCGATTTGTTTTTGGAACGTCAAAGGAATACCCCGATGTGCACCTTAAAATGGGTACATCACCTCGAGGAGGGACAATCGTTTCAGTCCAAGAGCAAAGCAGTTCAGGAGGATATTGTATTCCGACCTGACGCTCGATCCGGCCGCTGCCCAGATTTCAGACCGCTGCCTTTCCCTGCACCGCTTGAACATGGTTTTACCGAACGCCTGGAGACCCTGCATTTTACTCGTTTTGTTGCCGGGGATCCTGGCCCAGGGCTGCCGAAATCTGCAGGAAGATATTAATCAAGACGCTCAAAGAGAGCTGAATGAAATGGTGAGTGTATATGGAAATATTGGTGTGTATAAACTGAAGCACTGGTTTCCCTGTTAATCTTGTCGTTACTTTGCCGAGATTGAACGAGGTTTATTACAAAATTGCAATAACTGTTATGAAATATTTCCTTGATCGAATTCACATTGTAGGACTGAAGTTACCAAAGTATGAAACTAAACCGTGTAGCGTTGTTGGAAAGAGAGACCGTTGGGAACGCTCAGCAGGTCGGGCAGTATCTGTGGCCAGAGAAACTGAGTTAATGTTTCCGCTCTATGATCTCTCTTCAGAGCTGAGAAAAGTTTGCACTGAAGCAGGTTTTAAGTTGCGGAAAAAAAGGGGGAAGGGCGGAGCGATGAAGAGGGTGCAGGGCGCGGGCAGCAGAGACACAGGTAGTGGTGCCGACAGTTCAGGCAGTGCCGGGAGGAGGTGTAGGTGGAAGGAGAAGAATAAAGCACAGGAAGAGGCTGTGAGTTTGGGTGTCTCGAGGCCCGGTGTGAGGAGGTTAAAAGGGCGGGTTCAATTCAGTTAAATCGTCAGTCAGATAAGTTGCAGCCAAAATATTGCTCAATGGTAATCAATGTTTTCAGAGGTAACATTCCTCAGAGTGCCAGCCACGTGTCGGGGCCGGATTTGACATTCTGTTTTGTTGCAGGGAGGACCACTTTCGAAGCAGTGCTCACTTGAAAAACGGTCACTGGGAGTTGTGACAGTGAAGTTGTACAGGCTGGTGAAAATGGTGAGTGTGCACTTTGCATATTGTCAACTGGCTCTGCGGATCCTCTCAGCAGCAATAATGTTGGGGGGGGGGTGCGTATTTTAAGCACATCTTAAAAGCGAATGTAAATATTTTTAAATACAAACACGTTACTTTGATCCTGTTCACAAAACCACAAAACTGTTGCTGGGATTTCTACGAAATTCAAAGTATGAGGAATGCGGTAGGAGCCGCTAGTTGCCAACGGCGACGTACAGACAAGGTTTTAAAGACAACCTTTGCAAATGTGCATAATCTCTTGATGACTATTACATGTTGAATTAACTGTAATATTTAACCCCTTCTGCCCTGTTGCCACTGTGTATTCCGTGCAGGGCCAGGAAAGGATCAGTGTTGTCAATCAAACGTTGCATCATATCAGCGAGATCTACAGCATGAACCTGAGCTCCGTCACCTGGCCCCGGGACAAGGTGGAAAACCTTAGGGTTCTCCTGGACGGGCAGCTCAGAGAGCTGGAAACATGTGTGCGGAAACGGGGCTCGGGGTCCCAGCCAAGGACAAGCTCCGCAATTGAAAAATACTTCACAGAACTCAGCAAGTTTCTTGAACGGAAGGTGGGAACGTTGATATTTTATTACCTAATGACTCAAGTCGAATTATTTCACCCAATCTAAGTCTATTCATTTTTTGATGCATGACCTTGAACATTTCTCTTTTTCAGGGATTCAGTGCCTGCGCCTGGGAAATAACCCGTGCTGAGACCCAGGCGTATTTTCGACAGTTCCCTCACATAATGGCAGCAATCAGCGAGTGAAACTGAAGGGTTTCCAGAGGAATATTTAAAGAGATTTACTGTTCATTTGTTGAAAAAGAAATATTTTATACTATTGTATTATGAAAGGAAATACAATATTTATTATCTATGTTAAATTATAATGAAAATATTTATTTTGTTTTGATATTTTATAAATATTTTATAAATGGAGAATCTATTTATTTAAAAGATGTCTGTTCAAAATTGAAACGAAATAATAAACATCTTGCACTTGGACCACGTATAAAATTGTCTTCACTTTTAGAAAACTCTTTGTGTCTTTTGTCGGTTTGCAAATGCTGAAATGAGCAGACGTGGTCGTTGAAGTTTCACCCAAAGAAATGGGATTCTCTGGAATTCAATCTTGAACATCTCCGACCTTCCGCTTTCTCCCCTCCCTGAAGAAATCTACAGAACGCCATTTTTAACAGAATTTTTAGTTACCTGAACTAACATTTCCCTTGTCAAATTGTATCTGAGGATGCCGCTGTGTAGGACTAATATGTTTTATCATATTGAATATGCTCCATAAAATCATGTCTTTATTATGATGCGTCTTGTATAGGAGAATGAGCAAAGATCGTGTAATTAAAGTCATACAGTATTAAAGGGGATACAGGAAAATAGATTCCTGGGTTGATAGAGGCACTGTTGAAGTTGATAGGATCTGTTGATGGAGCGGTTTAAAATGAAAGTCTTAAGGATGATGAAGTGCGGCTCATTTTTCTTCCTGTAGACAAGATGTGATCTGACGATTAGGTGTTGCTTTATCCTACGCTTAACACAAGATATCAGCTGGGTAAAGGAATTTTAAGACGTGCCTTGTGTTAAACTTGCGTTAGATCAGCTTCCAAGCTGCCTGTTCGTTCCCCTGAAGGAGGCTGTACTGTCTGTAGACGAGAGAGTGTGAGACAACAGCCGGCTCAAACTCTTTCCTCGCCAGAGGGAGTGCAGATTGCAACATCGGGGCTCCAAGAAACACGTATTGTTTAATATACACTGTGCTGTTCTGAAAAGGAAGGCGGGGAAACAACAGTCTCTATGTGTCAGGAACCGGGTTATGCGCGGGGTTACGCAACCATTGTTCTTTCCCGGAGAGATGTTCGTATTTTTGGGTGGATACCAAATTTATTCCTTTGACGTTACGAAAAATAAAGCTTTGTTTCCAACCGAATTTTTTCTGAGGGAATCTTTAACTTCATTCCCAACTGTGTTCATTTCAAACCTTCCACTTTCAGTCTATATACATTTGCAATTTTTATGATTTAAAAATATCTTTGAAATAGAAAATCGATAGAATCTAATTCCACCATTCATTCAGGGAGCGCACTCTAAATAACTGTCTTTGTGCCAGAGAAAAACTCGCATCGCTCTTATTTGTTTTGCCTACAAAATACCTTTAAATTCCTTTAAAACGCTTGAATATGTACATGTTTATGGAAGTTTTTTTATTCGATGTACGTTCAACTGTCGATTTTTCTCCCATATTTACTCGTTGTATATATAATACCCAAAATTCTGACCGGGTGAGAGAGTAGGGGCAGGGGACGATGTTTCTCCAGATTGGAGGGGTCATAATGATGGACCACTCACAGCATATGGCGCAAATAATTTAGAAATGAGACATTTTTTATTATCCAGGTTTTGGTAAACCTGCAGAGTTCGATACCCGACAAGGTGCTGGTCCGCAAGTGGCTGAATATAGTTATGAAGGTGAAAGGCTTCTAGACAAAATAGGCATCAAAGAGTATGGGGAGGGAATAGAACGTGGTGTTGAGGATCAGCATGATGGTAACTGATAGCGGGGCGAGGGCTATGTCACCCACTCTCGCTCTTAATTTCCATGTTTTGTCTTTTAAACCTCGACCTTGGGTTGTTACTCCATTTGCCAGAAGAATAAATCTCCCGATATATTCTCTGCCGGAAGTCTTCATAATTTTGAACAATTCTATTCAGTTTTCCCTTAAACGTCCCAAAGAAAAGGCTGATTGCATCTGTTTTATTGAAATGTCTGTAAATCTTTCTCCTTGATCCTGGTAAAACCCCTCTGCACTCTCTCCAAAGCTTTGACATAGTTTTTTTTAAGCTGAGGTAGCCAGATTTGACTATAACATTCTAGCTGATGCACGGCGAGTAAGCTACAAAGGTTTGGAATAATTGACCTTAAGACCACAAGACATAGGAGCAGATTTAGACCATTCGGCCCATCAAGTCTGCTCCTACATTCGATTACGGCTGATTTAGTTTTCCCTCTCAACCCCATTCTCCTGCTTTCTTCCCTTAACCTTTAACACCTTTAATAATCAAGAACCTATCAACCGCCGCTTTAAATATACCCAATGACTTGGCCTCCACGGCTGTCTGTGACAATAAATTCCACAGATCCACCACCCTCTGGCTAAAGAAATTCCTCCTCATCTCTGTCCTAAAGGGATGTCCTTCTATTTTGAGGCTGTGCCCTCTGGTCGGAGACTCTCCCACTACTGGAAACATCCTCTCCACGTCCACTCTATCCAGGCATTTCAATATTTGGTAGGTTTCAATAAGATCCCCCCCCCCCCCGCCCATTCTTCTAAACTCTCCTGAGTACAAGCCCAGAGCCATGAAACGCTCCTCATACATTAACCCTTTCATTCCTGGGATCATTCTTATAAACCTCCTCTGGACCCTCTCCAATGTCAGCACATCCTTCCCTGGATATGGGGCCCAAAACTGCTCACAATACTCCAAAGGTGGTCTGTCCAATGCCTTATAAAGCCTTAGTATCACATCCTTGCTTTTATATTCTCGTTCTCTCAAAATGTTAGCAAATATTGCATTTACCTTCCTTACTACCAACTCAACCTGCAAGTTAACCTTTTTGGGAATCCTGCATTATGACTCCCAAGTCCCTTTGCACCTCCAATTTCTGAATTTGCTCTCCATTTAGAAAATAGTCTCCGCCTTTATTCTTCCTACCAAAGTGCCTGACCGTACACTTCCCTACACTATATTCCATCTGCCACTTCTTTGCCCATTCTCCCAACTTGTCCAAATCATTCTGCAGACTCCCTGCTTCCTCAACACTACCTGCCTCTCCACCTATCTTTGTATCATCCACAAACATGGCCACAAAGACATCAATTCCATCATCCAGACCATTAACATATAACGTGAAAAGTAGGGGACCCAACACTGTCTCCTGTGGAACACCACTAGTCACTGGCAACAAATGAGAAAAGGCCCCCTTTATTCCAACTCTTTGCCTTCTGCCAGTCAGCCAATCTTCTATCCATGCTAGTACCTTTCCTGTAATACCATGGGCTCCGACCTTGTTTATCAGCTTCTTGTGTGGCACCTTGTCAAAGGCCTTCTGAAAATCCAAGTAAACAACATCCACTGACTCTCCTTTGTCTATCCTGCCTGTTACTTCCTCAAAGAACTCCAATGGATTTGTTGTCAGGCAAGATTTCCCCTTAAGGAAACCATGCTGAATTTGGCCTATTTTATCATGTGCTTCCAAGTACCCTGAAACTTCATCCTTAATAATGGACTCTAACATCTGACCAACCACTGAAATCAGGCTGACTGGCCTAAAATTTCCTGTCTTGCCTCCCTCCCTTCTTTGGAGTGATATTTGCGATTTTCCAGTCCTCCAGAACCATTCCTGACTCTAGTGATTCTTGAAAGATCACAAATAATGCCTCCACAATCTCTCCAGCTACCTCTTCCAGAACCCTAAGGTGTAGTCCATCCGGTCCAGGTGACTTATCTACCTTCAGACCTTTCAGCTTCCCAAGCAGCTTCTCCTTAGTAATAGCCACTACACTCACTTCTGCCCCCTGACTCTCAAATTTCCAGCATGTTGGTGTCTTCCACAGAGAAGACTGGTGCAAAATACTTATTTAGTTCGTCTGCCACTCCTTTGTTCCCCATTACTATCTCTCCAGCATCATTTTGCAGTGGTCCAATATCCACTCTTGCCATTCTTTTACTCTTTATATATTTGGGAAAAAAATTGGCATCCTCTCATATTGTTGGCGAGTTTACCTTCATATTTCATCTTTTCACCCCTTATTGCTTTTTTAGCTGCCTTCTGTTGGTTTTTAAAAGCTTCCCAATTCTCTAGCTTCCCACTAATTTTTGCAATACTATAAGCCCTCTTGCTTTTACGTTGTCTTTGACTTCCCTTGTCAGCCACGGTTGCCTCATCCTCCCTTTAGAATGCTTCTACTTCTTTGGGATGAACTTCTCCTGCATCTTCCGAATTACTCCCAGAAACTCCTGCCATTGCTGCTCTGCCATCATCCCTGCCAGGGTCCCCTTCCAATCAACTTTGGCCAGCTCCTCTCTCATGCCTCTGTAGTTACCTTTACTCAACTGTAATACTGACACATCCAATTTTAGCTACTCCCTCAAATGGCAGGGTGAATTCTACTATACGATCACTGCCTCCTAAGGGTTCCTTTACCTTCAGCTCCCATATCAAATCTGGTTCATTGCACAACACCAAATCCACAACTGCCTTGTCCCTAGTGGGCTCGACCACAAGCTGCTCTAAAATATCATCTCATATGCATTCCACAAATTTTCTCTTGGGATCCAGTACCAACCTGATCTTCCCCAATCTGCCAGCGGCCTTCAAACAAAATATTTGTTGGTTCGATGCTCAACGCGCATTCGAAGGTACCCAATAATCTCCAGACGCACATAACCAACTAGTGCTTGAAATTCTTGGGAATAAACTGGTTTCTGTCAAACAGATCCTGCTCTTTTTTTTGCAAAAGAACAAAGCGCATATAAAGCCACATACGGTGCTGGGAGCGTCGATGTTGCAGTCAGCACATTCTTTGGTTACCATGTGGGTTGAGCCAGCTGCCGTGTCATGCTCGTTCCTCTGTCCGCGGCGCAGCATCCTGATGGAGAGAGAACAGGCAGGTTGCAGGCTCCAGAAGTCAAGCCCAGCGCAGCTGCAACTCCGTTACCCTATTGCCTTGTGTAAAACTTGGGTTAAACCATCTAACCTTTTGATGACATCTTGTCCACTCAGACACCAGCTGGGGCTTTAATTGCCTGAAGAAAATCAGCTCCATTTCCCCATTCTTAAGACTCGGGATCTTGTAGGGTTTTTTTTGAAACAGCTTGATCAACAGATCTCACGGCGCCTCTGCGAACCCGGGTCTATCTGCTACTGCACCCTCTTTAATATTGTATGACTTTATTCACAGGACCTCTGCTCATTCTCATTTACAAAAATGCATTGTAATAAAGACATGTTTTTATACAGCATGGTTAAAGTGGTCAAGTATCCAGGTCCTAAACAGGAACGTCATCAAACACAATTTGACAAGGGCGATTTTAGCTCAGGTAACCACAAAAAAAACCAAAGCGGTGTTAGGTAGATGTTTCAGGGAGCGGAGGAAGTAATTAGGACGGCATTTCAGAAAATCCCACTTTGGGATAAAACTTCAGCTGCCAGGAAACTGTTTATTTCACCACTCACAAACGGACACAAGAGGCGGATTTTTCTTTAAAAATGACAGTTTCAAACGTTGTCCAAATGCAAAATATTTATTGCCCTGCTTCAATTTCGAACAAAGCTGTTTTAAATAAATATTCTCTCAAATTATACAATGACATTTATTCTCTACATAACAAGCTCAAGACTTCCAGTAAATATCCTCATATCAAAATAAATAATTTTGGCATATTAATATTAATGTAATAAAATATATTTGCTTTTGATCTAAACGACTGTAAATAAATAATCATAAATCTCTTTAAATATATATTTGTAGCATCTTCAGTTTCACTCGCTGATTTCTGCCATTATGCGAGGGAACTGTTGAAAATACGCCCTGGTCTCAGCGCGGGTTATTTCCCAGGCGCAGGCACTGAATCCCTGAAAAAGAGAAATGTTCAAGAACATGCATCAGAGAATGAATAGATTTCGATTGGGTGAAATAATTCCACCTGAGTTATTGGGTAATAAAATGTCAACGTTCCCACCTTCCGTTTAAGAAACTTGCTGAGTTCCCTGAAGTATTTTTTAATTGCGGCGCTCTTCCTTGGCCGGGACCCCGAGCCGGGTTTCCGCCCACATGTTTGCAGCTCTCTGAGCTGCCCGTCCAGGAGAACCCTGAGGCTTTCCAACTTGTCCTGGGGCCATGTGACGGAGCCGAGGTTCATGCTGTAGATCTTGCTGATCTGACGCACCGTCTGATACACAACACTGATCCTTTCCTGGCCCTGCACGGAATACACAGTGACAATAGGGCGGAAATTGTTAAATATTGCAGTTTACTCGACATCTGATAGTTATCAATAGGTTATGCGCATTTGCAAAAGTTGTCTTTAAACATTGTCTGCTCGTCGCCGTTGGCAACTAACGGCTCTTACCGCATTCCTCGTGGGATAACTCATACTTTGAATTTCGCTGATATCCCAACAACAGTTTTGTCTTTGTGAATGGGATGTTCGTTATAAGAAAAAAATACATTCGCTTTTAAAATGAGTTTCAGATACGTCTCCCGAACAGTTATTGCTGCTGAGAGCATCCGCAGAACCATTTGACAATGTGCACACTCACCCTTTCCACGAGCTTGGACAAGTTCAGTGTCTTGGCTCCCAGTGACGGCTTTTCAAGTGAGCACTGCCGGGTAAGTGGTCCTCCCTGCAACAGGACAGAGCGTCAAATCCGGCTCGAACACATGGCTGACACTCTCAGGAATGTTTCCTCTTTAAAACATTGATTGTCATTGTACGACTTTTTTGGCACCAACTTATTTAACGGAGGATTTAAATTGGACCTGTCCTTTCCCTCCTTCTCCCTCTCCCCCGCTCCCCCCCTCCCCACCACCCCCCCCCCCCCAACTCCCGGCATCCAGAGACCCAAACTCTCATTGCGCCTGAAGCAGCATTGGACTTTTACCAGTTTAGTGTTCTGCATCGTGTACACACGGTGTGGTCTCCCCTGCACCGGAGAAAGGAAACACGGTTGGGAGTGACCGCTCTCCTGAAACTTCAGTTCAGTGGACAACGGTGACACCAAGTAAACTGAGGCGTTCTTCCCTCTCCTCCCTCCCGCTCTGACTGCACTCCTCTCGTTCTCTTCCACCGTTCCCACGAAGCTCATTCACCCCCTCAGTACATCAGAGCCTTCAGGACTCGAAATCGAATTCAACCCGTCTCTCCAATTACCAGGACTCGCCTACTGTGTGTTTCCTCTCTCTGTGTTTCAGACTTTATTCTTCTCCTCCCATCTACATCTCCTCCCGACACTCCTTTGCTCCCTTTCCTGAGCTGGCTTCACCCCTATCGTCGCTCCTGCCCGCGCCCTCCACCCCTTTGATCGCTTGCCCCCACCCCCTTTCTGTGCAACGTAAAACCCGCTTCATTTGCAAACTTTTTCTCGGCTCTGTGAAGAGGCCTTCGAACTGCAACCTTAACTCATTTTCTCTCGCCTCAGATGCTGCCCGACCTGCTGAGTGTTCCCAGCGGTCTCTCTTTCCAACAGCGTTACACGGTTTAGTTTCATACTTTGGTAACTTCAGTCCTACAATGTGAATTCGATCAAGGAAATATTTCATAACAGTTATTGCAATTTTGTAATAAACCTCGTTCAATCTCGGCAAAGTAACGACAAGATTAACAGGGAAACCAGTGCTTCAGTTTATACACACCGGTATTTCCATATACACTCACCATTTCATTCAGCACTCTTTGAGCGTCTTGATTAATACCTTCCTGCTGAACTCGGCAGCCCTGGGCCAGGATCCCCGGCAGCAAAACGAGCAAAATGCAGCGTCTCCAGGCGTTCGGTAAAACCATGTTCAAGCGGTGCAGGGAAAGGCAGCGGTCTGAAACCTAGGCAGCGGCGGGATCGGGCGTCAGGTCGGAATACAATATCCTCCTGAACTGCTTTGCCCTTGGACTGAAACGATTGTCCCTCCTCGAGGTGATGTACCCATTTTAAGGTGCACATCAGGATATTCCTTTGACGTTCCAAAAACAAATCCAATTGCTTCTGACCGCAATAATTTGAGAGAATCTTTAATTTCGTTCCAAGATGACCACAGATGAAAGCTTTCACTTTCTGCTTCACTCAAGGAGCAAATTGCCTCTAACCAGAAAGATATTTCCGACATTCAGCAAGTGGGGTGTTCCTCGGAAGGTGGGATTCACAAAACAATTGGTAAAATTCCATTTTATGTATTTTTAACGTCTTTAAATGATGAATTATTTTCTTGTGGGAAACCTTGGCGCTGTAATCAGAAGGAAATTCCTTCTGGTATTCTGACACTATTAAGGTATCATCTCTCTAAGGCAACAAAAAATCCATAATCACCTTGCAGTCCAGAGACCTCGCTGGGTGGAATGTGTTTGCACTGGTTCTATACATCGTTACAAACACACAATTGGCTGCAATCACTTGGGGTCTTACACTGTGGCCCTCCCCATGGAGTCGTTGTACCCAACTTCAGCACATCAGTCTGGGCAGAGTCCTGGATCTTCGTGGGTGCTAGATTGCAGCATTCAGCGCTGGGCACACCTTACACAGGAAGTTCAGTGAGTTTCCCGTGGACCAGAGCGTTTCTTTCACCAAGTTCATGGTCCTCCAGCAGCTGTTGCTATTGGTTCCACGGAATACAAAGGCGGCAAGAGTGTTCTGGAATTGCTTAAGTTATTAATCAGACCACAGACTCAGTAGAGTCATAGCCATGGAGTTAACCAGCATTAACACAGGCCCTTCGGCCCAACTTGTCCATGCTGACCAAGGTGGTTCCTGTGCTAGTCCCATTTGCCTGCATTTGGCCCAGATCCCTCTAATGTTTTCCTATCCATGTACCTGTCTGAATGTCTTTTAAATATTGTAATAGTACCCACCTCTCGCCACCTCCTCTAGCAGCTCCTTCCATATTCTCATCACCATTTGTGTGAAAAACTTGCCTCTCTGGTCCTCTTTAAATTTTTCCCCTCTCACAATAAACCGATGCCCTCTAGTTTTTGACTCCTGTACCCTGGGAAAAGATTGCATCCATCCACCTTATCTATGCCGCTCATGATTTTATAAACCTCCATAAGGTCACCCATCAGCCTCCTTTACCCCAGGGAAAACAGTCCCAGCCTATCCTGTCTCTCCTCATAACTCAAGCCCTCCAGTCCCGGCAACATCCTTGTGAATCTTTTCCGTACCTGGTCTAGCTTAATCGCATCCTTCCCATGGTATGGCCACCAGAACTGCCCTCAGTATTCCAGCTACAGTCTCACCAATGTCCTATACAGCTGTAACATGATGTCCCGACTGTTGCACTCAGTGAAGGCAAGCATGTCATGCACCTTCTTCACCTCTTTGTCTCCCTGTGTCACCACATTCAGGGAAATATGCACTTGTACCCGAAGTCTTTCTGTTCTACAGCAGTCCCCAGGGCCCTGTCATTTACTGTGTAAGTCCTGCCCGAGTTTAACTTCCCATAATGTATCACTTCGCGTGTACTGTGTACATTTCTGATCTCTACATTGCAAGAAAGATGTATTAGAGCTGGAGTGGAGGTAATTAACTGGGTGATGCTAGGACTCCAGAATGTTAGCTATAAAGAAAAGTTTGGATAACTCTGTGAGTTGTTTTCCTTGATACTAGGAAAGTGAGGAGAAATTTGACTGTAGCTTATAAAATTATGAGGAGTCTTGATGCAGTTGATAGGAAAGACTTCTTTCCCATAACAGAGACATTAATAACCATATATTTAAAGTAACGATGGAAAGATTGGAGAGGAGTTGAGGAGTACCATAAGGGTCAGTAACTCAATGCCTCGAAGACTAAAAGATGCAGTAATTCTCATCACTTTTAAAAATTACTTGGATATGAAGTTGAAGACCGATAACTTACAATGTTATGATTAGGATATTAGGACTCTGCAATGGGATATAGATAGCTTAAGTGAGTGGGCCAAAACTTGACAAATCGAGCTTAATATGGAAAAGGGTGAGGTCATGCTCTTCAGTAAAATGAACCCAAAGTCAAACTATTATCTAAATGGAGGAAGACTGCAGATGAACAAAGTATAAAGGTATTTAGGTACTCTTGTGCATGAATCGCAAAAACTTAGCAGGCACGGACAGAAAGTAGTTAGGAAAGCAACTAACATATTGGCCTTTATAACAAGAGGGATGGCGTTTAGAAATAGGGAAGTTTTGTTACAATTGTACTGAGTGTTGGTGAGGCTGCACCTGGAATACTGTAGACAGTATTGGTCCTCTTATTTAATAAAGAATATATTGTTGGAGGCATTACAAAAGGGATTCACGAGGTTAACTCCTGGGATGAGAGGGTTGTCCTATCATGAGCAGCTAAAGAAATTAGATCTATATTCTTTGAAGTTTAGAAGAATGAGGGGTGGCCTTATTGAAACAGATAAAATCCTTCGGTGACATGACAGGGTGGATGTGAAGATGTTTCTACAGTGGGAGAATCTGACATGGGGGTGCACAATTATAAGATTAGTGGGCTGTCAGTGAGATGTGTATGGACTTCTTTTCACGGAGGGTGGTGAATCTCCGGAATTTTCTACTCCAGAGGGCTGTGGAAGTTATATCACTGGGTGAACTTAAAGAGAAGGTAGATTATTTTGAAAGATCAGGGAATTGAGGGCAATGTGGAACTGGTACAGAAGAGGAGATGATTCCTGAATCCATGATCATATGATCATATTGAATGGTGGGGCAGACGTGAGTGGATGAGTGGCCACCTCCTGCTCCTACTTTCTTATGATCCTTATGTTCTTATATAAAAGGTTATGACCAAGATCTGGGAAATGAGATTCAGCCATTATGAATATGATGAATGGAATGTTCTCCTTCTCTCCTATATTTTTCTATGATTCTATAATTTTGTGAAGTATGGGAACCTGTAGACAGACATGTCTTTGAAGAGAACTAATTCATGGGAATCTATTTAATGGAGAAATCCTGGGGAGAGGAATTACACTGTACTGCAAACCATTTTCAAAGGCATGTCAAGCTCAATGACCGGCTTCTGTGCTGTAATATTTTTCGATTTCATGTTTTATTTCTCTATGTGTTAAAATTCATATATATATATATCTGTGTGTGTGTGTTTGTGTGTGTGTGTGTGTGTGTGTGTGTGTGTGTGTGTGTGTGTGTGTGTGTGTGTGTGTGTGTGTGCATTGTTTCTCTGAATTAAAATGAAAATTACTTAAATGCATTTTGATATGAACAGGAAGTTAAAGAACAATGGTTTTGAAAACTATTCCTGAAACCATAAACCACATTTCTCTCCATGATGATGATTGATGTTCTGAGCATTTCCAGCAGTTTCTGTTTTCATTTCAGATTTATTTTGTGTGTTACTCTTCCTCATCCTTCAACAGCTGTGTCTATACCTGGCTTCCTTTACTTCTTGATTGTCTTGTAATCCTAAATGGCAATAGTTTTTGCTGCCTCAGTGGAGCTTAGCCAGTTATGTGAGGGATATAAAGCAATGGGACAAAGGTGGTCAAAATGTGTTGAACATGGACTGGAACGAACAGTCTTATTGGAAGAGAACAGAGGGAATAGGAAGGAGATGGTTCCTGGAAATAGGGTTTAGCTACTTACCAAAACTAGGAACAGCGTGAGAACCTGGGAACACACAAGGACCAAGGTCCAACACTCGCAAGGAGGAACCCTGAGCCCAGGTCTCTGAGAACAAAGGACAGCCTCAAGTCTGAGAATGACCACCTTATGTCTTGCTAATAGTAGACTGTGCAAGCTGTGAGTGCTTGTACCTAATCTTTCCAATTAAGAGTTTGAATAATGGTAATTATTGTGATAGTGTATCTCTGATATGTGATGCAATTGTCATACAGCACATTTGGAAAATTGTAATCTAATCATGCAAAGCCAGGATGGCACAATGAAGGAAAAGTCATGTATAATAAATGTATTAGATCTTTTTTGAGGAAGTCTTAGCCAGAGTGAATTGAGGGAAAACAGTAGAATATATTGTATTTGGACTTCTAGAAAGCATTCAACTTGGTGTCTTATGAAAAGTTATATCACAAATAAGAGCCCATGATGTTGAAGATGATATAAGACCATGAACAGAATGAGGCCTTTCAGCCCTTTATGCCTGCTCCGCCATTCGATCATGGCTGATTTATTTTTCCCTCTCAACCCCATTCTCCTCCCCGTAATTTTTGACACCCTTGCTAATCAAGAACCTATTAACCTCCCCTTTAAATACAACCAATGACTTGGCTTCCACAGCCGTCTGTGGCAATGAATTCCACAGATTCACCACCCTCTGGCTAAAGAAATTCCTCCTCATCTCTTTTCTAAGGGGACGTTCTTCTATTCTGAGTCTGTGCCCTCTGCCTATACTCTCCCACTACTGGAAACATCCTCTCCATGTCCACACTATCCAGGCCTTTCAACATTTGGTAGGTTTCAGTGAGATCCCCTGTCATCCTTCTAAACTCCAGTGAGTACAGGCCCAGAGCCATCAAATGCTCCTCATACATTAACCCTTTCATTCCCAGGATCATTCTTGTAAACCTCCTCTGGACCTTCTCCAATGCCAGCACATCCTTCTTAGATATGGGGCCCAAAACTGCTTACAGTATTGGTATTGGTGGAAGATTGGTTAGGGATAAGGGGACATTTTCAGTTTGGCAACTTGTGACCAGTGGAGTTTCACATGGATCTCCACTTAGACCACAGTGTTTACAATATATATTAGTGACATGAAGGAAGGAAGCAAATCTACAGTAGCCAAATTTGCAATCAACACAAAAATAGCTGGAAAGGCAAGTCACAAGGAAGATGCAAACATTTTACAGAGGGATTTTGATTAATTAAGTGAATGGGGAAAAGGTTGGCTAATGGAATGTGAAGTTAGAAAATATAAAGTTGTTCATTTTGGTTGGAGGAACGAAAGACTAGAGCATTTCATAAGAACTGCAGAAAGCAGCAGTGTCAAAAGATTTTAGCATCCTTGTGCATGAACACAGAAAGGTAGCACACAAGGACAGTAGGTACTAGGGAAGGTTAATGGAATGTTGTCCCTTATTTCAAGGGGGTTGGAGTATAAAAGTAGGCAAGTCTTACTGCAGCTGTACAAGGCACTAGTGAGACCACATCTGGTGTACTGTCAACTGCTTTTCCCTCCTACTTAAGGAAAAATATTATTTCACTTGAGCCAATTCAGAGAAGGTTCACTAGGATGATCCCAGTTATGGAGGGATTGTCCTATAAGGAGAGGTTAAACATGTTAGGACTCTACTCACTGGAGTTTAGAAGAATGAAAAGTAATTTTATTGAAACATATAAGATTGTTTGGGGACTAGACAGAATAAATGCCAAGGGGACTCTCATGGGAAAGTCCAGAACCAGAGAGATGGTCTCAGAATAAGGGGTGCCCACTGAAGTCTGAGATGAGGAAGAATTTCTTCTCTGAGAGTGTTATCTATGGAACTCTTTGCCACAGAGAACTGTGTGGGGAGATCTCTCATGTATATTCAAGGTTGAGATAAATAGATTTCTATTTGGTAAGGGGATCAAAGTTTATAGGGAAAGGGCAGGAGAGTGGAGTTGAGGAATGTCAAATCAGCCATGATCCTATTGAATAGCAGAGTTGGGTTATGGGGCTGAATGACCTGCTCCTGTTCCTACTTTTTATGGTCTTAAGAAGTTCTGAGATCTCTCTCATTAACAAAGTTGATGAACTAAAAGCGAGACTGACCTATCAAAGAGAACTGAGGGACTGCTGTGTGCTATGTCTCACTGAAATGTGGCTCACACTTGCTTCACCTGACTGTGCCATAGAACCTGAGGGCTTCTCAATTCACTGGATGGACCGTACTGTGTCCTCAGGCAAAGTAAGAGGCGGAGAGGTTGGCTTACTAATCAACTCCTCATGGTGCTCGGACGTGATGGTCCTGATGAGTTCCTGCTCACCGAACTTGGAATATCTAAGAGTGAAGTGCTGCTCATACTACCTGCCATGGGAATTCACTTCAGCTATCCTAATGGCAGATTACATCCCACCCCAGGCGAATGTGAAGCCTGCACTCAATGAGCTATACTCTGTGATCAACAGCCTTGAAACGGGAAACCCTGAGGCCTCTTCATCATAGCCGGTGACTTCAACTAGGCCAACATACTTCCAAAATACTACCAGCACATCTCCTGTCCCACCAGGGGTCCAAACACCCTTGACCATTACTACACAACAGTCAAAGACACCTACTGATCCATCCCCTGCCCACACTTTGGTAAGTCAGACCACCAGGCTGTGCCTCATCTCCCTGCATACAAACAGAAATTGAAATGTGAGGATGAAGTTTGAAAGTCATAGTGCTGGTCTGAGGGGTTTCTATGCGACTGCTTTGAGTCGGCAGACTGGTCCATGTTCAAGGACTCAGCAGCTAGCCTAGATGAGTATGTCACCACTGTCATAGACTTTATCAGCAAGTGTGTGGAAGACTGCGTACCAAAGAGTCAATCCAAGTGTTCCCAAACCAGAAACTATGGATGAACCGAGAGATCCACTCCCTACTGAAGTCCAGGACTGTAGGTCTGACCGATACAAGAAATTAAGATATGACCTTTGTAAAGTTATCAGGGATGCCAAGAGACAATACCAGTCCAAACTTGAGTCCCAGACCGGCCATCAGTTGTTGTAGGGCTTACATGCTATAATGGGTTATGAGACAAAGTTGGACAGCATCACCAACAACAGCACATCCTTTTCCGATGAGCTTGATGCATTTTACGCACGTTCTGAACAGAAAGGGATTGGTATGTCACCACCCAGCCCGACAGCCTCCAGTGCATTTGTCCCCACAGTCACCATTGTGGATGTAAGACCAACCTTCCGGAGAGTGAACCCGAGGAAAGCATCTGCCCGGGTGGTGTCCCTGGCCATGTCCTTAGATCTTGTGCAGATCAGCTGGTGGGGGTACTTGAAGACATTTTGAACCTCTCCCTACTTCAATCCAACATTCTCACCTGCTTTAAGAAGACCACTATCCTGGTACCAAAGGAAAATAAGGTAACATGCCTTAATGACTACAGCTCGGTAGCTCTGGCATCCACCATCATGAAGTGCTTCGAGAGGTTGGTCATGGCACACATCAGCTCCAGCCTCCCAGAAAACCTCAACTCACTGAAATTTGCCTACCACCAGAACAGGTCCATGGCAAATGCAATCGCCCTGACCCGACACTCATCTACAGAGCATATAGACAGTAAAGACACCTTAATCAGATGATTATTTATTGACTACAGCTCCATCTTCAACACTATAATTCCAAGCAAACTCATCTCCAAATTCTGAGACCTGGGACTCAACACCTCCCTTTGCAACTGAATCCTTGATTTCCTGACCAACAGACTGAAATCAGTGAGGATAGGCAGCAACACCTCAGCCATGATTATCCTCAACACTGGTGCCCCACAATGCTGTGTCCTCAGCCCCCTACTTTATTCCCTATACACTCATGACTGCGTGGCCATATTCTGCTCTAACTCCATCGACAAGCTTGCAGATGACACCACTGTAGTGGGCCTAATCTCAAATAACAATGAGTCAGAGTACAGGAGAGAGATAGAGAGCCTACTGACATGGTGTCATGACAACAACCTTTTCCTTAATGTCAACAAAACAGAAGAGCTGGTCATTGACTTCAGGAAGGGGGGGCTGTGCACACACGTCTGTTTACGTCAACAGTGCTGAGATCAAGAGGGTTGAGAGCTTCAAGTTCCTAGGAGTAAACATCACCAATAGCCTGTCCTGGTCCAACCACATAGATACCATGGCCAAAAAAGTGCACCAGCACCTCTACTTCCTCAGGAGTCTAAAGAAATTCGGCAAATCCCCATTGCCCTTCACCAGGTTTTACAGATGCACCATAGAAAGCATCCTTTCTGGATGCATCACGGCTTGGTGTAGCAATTGTTCTGCCCGAGACTGCTAGGAACTGCGGAGAGTTGTGGACACAGCTCAGCACATCAGGGAAACCAGCCTCCCCTCTATGGACTCTGTCTACACTTCTCACTGCCTAGGTAAAGCTGCCAATATAATCAAAGACCCCACCCTCCTCCCATTGGGCAGAAGATACAAAAGCCTGAAAGCACATACCACCAGGCTCAAGGACAGTTTCTATCCCGCTGTTATGAGACTATTGAACGGACCTTTTGTATGATAAGATAGACTTTTGACCTCACAATCTACCTCTTTATGACCTTGCACCTTATTGTCTGCCTGTGCTGCACTTTGTCTGTAACTATAACACTTTATTCTGCAATCTGTTATTGCTTTTCCCTTGTACTACCTCAATGCACTGTTGTACTGAAATGATCTGTATGGATGACATGCAAAACAAAGTTTTTCACTGTCCCTCGGTACACATGACAATAATAAAACAATTTACCAATTTACTTATTAAATGCGATTGTTTTGAAAAGTAACATTTTTCCCTAACAGCCAGCAGCAATGAGGGTGGAACAGTGGCCCAGCTGGTAGAGGTGCTGTCTCACAGCTCCAGTGACATGGATTCAATCCTGACCTCAGATGCTGTCTGTGTGGAGTTTGCACCTTCTCCCTGTAACAGTGGGTTTCCTCTGGGAGCTCCGGTTTCCTCCCACATCCCAAAGATGTGCAGGTTGGTGGATTAATTGGCCACTGTAAATTGCCCCTAGTGTGTAGGCGAGTGGTATAACCTGAGGAGGAGTTGATGGGAATGTGGGGAGAATAAAATGGGATTAGTGCTAGGTAAGTGTAAATGGGTGATTGATGGTCAGCATGGACTGTGAGGCTGAAGGGCCTGTTTCTCTGCTGCAATGTTCTATGACTCTATGGGAATCCTTCTTTCCAGGTGTTGGGAATGGGTTGATTTGAGAGTGTGGTGTGGAGGTGGAGGCAATGGGAGGGAATTAATCTAGAATTCTGATGATCTCATGCCCTCCTACACAAACATAACATTTTACATTTCCCACAACTTGCCACTGTGTGTGGAATATTTACAGTTTCTTGCTAAACTTTGGAAAGTTATATGGGGAAACCTAAATTTCAAGAGTGTCCCCACATCTGAATGTGTTGGTGTTTAAGCCAATTTCCTTACCTACACAAGAGGCTATGTTCATTGAATAAACTCTCTCCTAGCGTTCAATGAAAATAAGTTGAAAGTGATACTTAGACTGAAAGCAACTGTGAAACCTGTAGAGACTGGGAGTGATCAATGCAGAGATCAGTGACTTTCCTCATCACCGTAGAGCAAGAGAAATAAACACAGAGAAAACAAAAATAGAGGAAATTATTTGGATATTTTACAGAAAAGGTACTGGGCTGTGGTAAACTCAATCCAATATTTCATTCCATAGTTCAGTTTGACAAGTTGATCCAGTAGATTGCTGAAGTCTTGTAACTCTGCTCTCTTCATTATTTTAGGCAATCTCTCAGGATTAAGGGTGGCCTGAGTCCATTACAGTAAAGGGTGAAAGATACCAGTGCATGATTTCTTATAATCTGGGATGGCCATTGCATGTCAGCCCAATCTTGACGAAGTGAGTTTTTCGTTGAATAGCAAGGAGGTGGTTGCCATATCAGTGTCAACAGTGAGACAGATCTCAGCTAAAACATTAAAATTTTAAAAACTTTATTTATACAGTACAGTTACAGGCCCTTCTGGCCCAACGAGTCCACACCGCCCACTTACACCCATGTTAACCTACTAACACGTACGTCTTTGGAATGTGGGAGCAAACCGGAGCACCCGGAGGAAACCCACACAGACACGGTGAGAACATACAGACTCCTTACAGACAGCGGCAGGAATTGAACCCCAATCGCTGGCGCTGTAATAGCATTACGCTAACCGCTACACTACCATGCTGCCCCATGTTCATGATTACCAAACTTGGATTTGTAGTTCACTGGTACATATTGTAAATGATATATTATTTCATAACAATTTTTTACAATATTTCAGTTGAACCACATTATTATCTTCCATTACATTGTTTCTTAATGGTATGAAGGTGTAAATACTTTACCCTTGTAACTTGGAAGATGTTGAAAGGGTGTTAGTTGAACATTATGGTAATAGCCTTACAAGACTTAAAGGAAACTGAGTTACCAATGCAGATTAATGTTTCAGTTATGCTATCTGTAATAAATATACCTGTTGAATTTGGATCTGGGCTGGACTGTACTGTACTAACTCCCCACACATGGGAATTGTGTGTCATTTAGACCACGTAAACAATAGTTATTTTGGTGACTTATCAAAGACCCATTAAATAGCATCAAATGAAAGAACACATGGTCACCAGAAATATTGTACAATTATGAATGATTCATCATGTGCTGATTTACCACTTCTCAATGTCTGCAGTAACATGACACTGGTTCAAACCCATCGCAGTCAAACTCCCAAACCCACGCTAAACATTGTGGAAATACTAAGGGAAATATTAAGACAGGAGACTTTCCTTCAAAGCAAGAGGGAAATTCAAAGAGTAGATCAAGGCAAACAGCCACAGAGCTTGTTCATGAAGAGACCCTTCTCTGAGATTGTCTCCTTTGCTCTCATTCTCATTACTGCTCATGATTCTGACATTAAAATGTAGCCTTCCATTCATCAGATGGACCTTTCCATGCCCATGTCTGCTCTGCTTAATGGTCTGGCTTAGCATTTCTTATATATTTGATATACCACTCCCCCTCAACCTCCACCCAACTGTACACCTACTCTGTGCCCCATTCCCCTGGCAAATTCATTTAAACCTACCCAACAGCATGGGTAATGCTCCCTGCAAGAATATTGATCCCATTCTGGTTCAGGACACCCTATCTTGCCTGTGCAGGTCCCACCTTCTACAAAGCTGGCTCCAAAAATCCTAAAGCCTTCTCTCCTACGCCATCCCTTTAGCCACATAATCATCTGATCTAATTTCCTGTTCCTGTACTCATTTGTGTGTGACACAGGAAGGAATCCAGTTGTTTAACCTATAACCCAGCTCTCTCTATACTTGTGCTGGAGAAATTCATTCCTCTTTATACTGATGTCATCAATACCAACATGGACCATGACCTCTGGTTGTCTACCCTCTCCCTTTAGAATGCCTTGTAGCACCTCTAAGAAATCCTTGACCTTGGTGCCAGGGAGGTATCATGCCATTTGAGAATCTCATTTGCAGCCACAGAAAAGCCTGTCAACTCCCATTACAATGAAACCTCCTTTCACTACACTATAGCTCTCCTAGATTCTATCCACTTCCCCCCTACCCCCACTCCCTACCCCCCAATCCCACGCAGCAGAGCCAGCCATGTCGCCACAAACTCGGCTCTTGCTACTATCCTTTGGGAAACTAGCCTCCTCAAGAGTATCCAATGTGGTATATCTGTTTGACAGGAGGATGGCCAAAGAGGAGTCCTGCACTACCTGCCTGCACCTACTGCTCACCTAGTAGCTACCCATCACTTTTCTGCCCGTGCAGCCAATAATTTTGGGTTGACTAGCTCACTGAGTGCGCTCTCCCTGCTGTCCTCTGCCTTGCTGGTGCTCCATAGTAAATCCATTGGCAACTTTGATCACTCAACACAGCCAGTCAGGAGCTGCAGCAGGACACACTTCCCCCATACTTGGTTGCCAGGGACAATGGGCATGTCCCTGATTTTCCACAAAGTGCAGGAAGAGTGCACCACTGGGCCAAGGTATCCTGCCAGAACTCCGCTCACTTGAAAGGAAGGTCAAAAGTAGTATCAACCACAACAGAGCCTGACTGGAAAATTCATGTGAGTGATAAGATGCCCAGAGTGAAGCTGAAATGAAACTTCTCTTTGTAACAGCTGCCAGCCTTTAAAGGGGAGGAGAAATAAAATCTTTCACAAATTTCCCCCAATAAAACTTTCTATCACAGGAAAATACACAGAATAATCATCAATAAGTTAAAATGGATGACCAATTGTGAAATATTAAAATATTTTTAGCAATCCATCACATACCAGCTTCAAATTGTACAGTTACAATAAAGCAATACAAAATCATGAAGGTATAATTACTTCTATAGTTAAAAACATATCTTAAACATCTGATAGTTACTTATATAGTTAAAAAACATGTTTTAAACATTCTCAATCACCAATGAACAATTTGTTAGAAAATCTTTATTTCTTCTGATAATTGCCATCATGAGAAAGATCTGTTGTGAATTGGCCCCCATCCCAATGCAGATTATTTTCTGTGCACCATCACTGGACCTCCAAAAGGGAAAAGCATTCAAGAAAATACATTAAATGACGTGAACATAATAAATTGTGTGAGAGGGAGTCTGTTGGTCATCATACAGTGACATGTCCCACCTTCTGTAAAAAGTTACACAGTTTCCAAAAGTTTTTGTTAAATGTGACCTCGGTACAAGTGACAATAATAAACCAATACCAATATCAATACATTTCTTCTCAACTTTGTCTCTCAGCCTGATTTCCTCACGGATCCTTCCAGCTCCCTGGTCTACTATTCACAGAATCACAGAATGTTTACAGCATTGAATTAAGCCATTCAGCACTTTCAGTCTGTACCCCGTCTATGTAAAAGTCTGCCAACAAGTCCCATTCCTAAACTGTCTCCTCCAGCCCTGCAAATTCATCCCTTTTAGATACTAATCTAGCTCCCTCTTGAATGCCACAACAGAATCTGCTTACACTATTACAGATGGTGCATTCCACATGGTGCGCAAATTCCTCATGTCTCCTCTGGTTCTCTTGCCAATCACTTTCATTCCATGTCTCCTGTTTCCAGATGCCTGCCAAAATAGAGGTTAGTTCTGTATCTACTCGGCCTTTACCCTTCTATGATTTTAAACACCCCCATCAGATGCCCTTGTAAACTCTTCTATTCCAAGGAGAACAACTCCAGTGTCTTCACTCTATTTGCATAATTGATGTTAATCATCCATGAAATTCTTTTCATTTTTTTCTAAATTCTTTATATCTTCCCTTAAGTGTGGTGCTCAGAACTGAATGCAATAGTCCAGTAGAGGTTGTACTTCCCTTCTTTTGTACTCTGTCTCTCTTCTTATCATGACTTGGACCCAGTATATACTTTAATCACTTTCTCAAACTGTCCTGCCAGTTTCAAACTTTCAACCACAAAACCCCCGACCCTTCTGTTGTGTTGGTCTTTCCTGAATTATGCCCTCATGGTTGTATTGGATCTTCTCATTCTTCCTACCAAAATGCAACACTTCACATTTCATCTGCCACAAATCCATCTACTTCATCTCCTACTTCATCTCTTGCTAATCCAGGAGAAGCTAGAAACATTCCACTGCGTCCTGAACTCAGCACTCAGCTACGTTCATGTCATTGGTCTTACACACATGATGCTGTATTTTATGGACAACATGGATCCTGTCCTGGGCAAAACTCACACAGTAATGTTAATGGGAGACCATGTCCCATCTGGAGTTAGCGCTAGGTTAGAGTGGTTATGAACCCTCAGTAAAAAAGGACACGGAGTACTCAAACATTAACATTGAGCAATCAACACTCAACTAGAGGACTATTAATGTCAATAAACTGACAAAAGTTCTGGCCCAAGTGAAATACAATCTCAGGTTGGCAATAGGGTACTGTCTTGATACAGGTGGGAAAGCAAACACATTCGAAGGCAGATTTCCCTCGATGAATAAAGATACAGATTTTTAAATTAAACAGGAAAAGAAGACTCATCATTAATGTTAATCACACAATACAATGGAGTAGCCTAGCTGCATACACAAAGTACAGAAGTGATCTGAACAAGGAAATAAGATGTGAACCAGATGCATTGAAATTGTATTGAAATAGATTAGTAGGATAGAGTAAAGGGAATCAAAATGCCTTTTGTAAGTAAGTAGAAGGAGACAGTCAAAGGTTAAAAACTAGAATGGAAAGTTTCTTGTGGAAGGAACTACATCCAATGGCACAATTACCACAGAGAAAATTAAGAAATAGAAAATACTAGAAACACTTAGCTGGTCTGGCAGCATCTAACAGAGTGTTCCAGCATTTTGTGATTTTATTTCAATATCCGGCATCTGTAGTTTCTTTGTTTTTCAAAGGTATGGACATGAATAAAAGAATTAAAGAGATGCTTAAGTTTGGTAGAAAAGTCACCCAGTCTGCATATGATGTAGCTAAGTAAGTTGACAATAAGATGGAGGGAGTGAATGGTCCAGTTATACTTCTCCATTTCTCTTCAGATAATAGAGAACTGTGGAGAAATAAACTTGGCAACCACAGGCTGGTAGATTCATGCTGACAGCAATGTAAGGTTTAGAGTGTACGATTTGAGGCAAAGTGATTTGTAGTTGGTGTAATATGGGTTAATAAATTGCAGAACAAGAGGGATTTGTAAAAAGCAAATTAAAGTTGGTTAACTTGATTGAGATTTTTGATGGAAGTATGGAAGTAGCTGGCGAAGATAGAATTGTGTAATAGTGGATTTTTGTGGGAAGAATGAGGAGAGGCAAACAAACTAAAAGATTTAGATTATCATTTTAAAGTCTGCAAATGAAAGGAAGCTCTGAAATGTCATATGCTGTGAAGAGAAAAGTAAAATACATCGATAAGGACACAGACAAATAGGTAAAATGGTTAGCGATGACAAAAGCAACAACACAGAGGAAATGAAGTTCATGCGAAGACTGAAGTGAGTCTGTGGCCCAGGACTTGCAATAAGAATTATGGTGAAGCAATCACTGAGTACTACCATATTGGAGAACATGTGATGGCGGCTCCTGGAGTGCACACACATGGACACATTTAAATGCTGATATCCAGTTAAGTTCATCCATTGGTAATGCCCTGATTTTCCACCACTGAACACCTCACCAAAGCAATCTGCATGGAATGGATGAAAAACATCATATGAACTATTTTATTTGTCTTGCATTTAACCCTGAAAAATAATTTGATATCAAGTCAAGTCGAGTTTATTGCCATATGCACAAGTACATGTATGCACATGTGAAATGTAAAACTTACTCGCAGCAACATCACAGGAACATAGCATTAGAGGCACGACGTTCACAAGAAAAACATAAATTACAGGAAATTGTACAAGAAAGAACACAATTATAATAAAACAAAACAAATTCCATTGTAGTGCAAAGTAGCCGAAGTGTCCATAGTGTTGCTTTACTGAAGCAGTGATTACAGTTGTGCAGGTTGGCTCAAGAACTTAATGGTTGAAGGGAAGTAGCTGTTCTTGAACCTGGTGGTGTGGAACTTCAGGCTCTGTACCTCCTGCCCAATGGTAGCTGTGAGAAAATGGCATAGCTCGGATGCTGGGGATCTTTGATGATGGATGCTGCCTTCTTGAAGCAATGCCTCATGGAGATACTGTCAGGGTGGGGAGGGATGTGCCCGTGATGTATTAGTCTGAGTCTACTGCTCTCTGCCACTTCTTACATTCCTGCACATTCAAATTGCTGTACCAGATCATGATGCAACCAGTCAGGATACTTTCAACAGTACATCTGGAGAAGATTGTTAGAGCGTTCAGTGATATGCTGAACCTCCTTAACCTTCTAAGAAAGTTGAGATTCTGGCGTGCCTTCCTTGTGATTGCATCTATGCTGTGTTGTGTAAACTGGTCACTCTTGTTCATTTCTTTGATTCCTGCCGTCTGCCAAGTAGTTGCAGCGCAGTTGGAGGGTGGTTCCTGCCTTTCTGTAGAACAGACTACAGAGTTCCTTGGAAACTGGCCTTGAATTGTCTGGGCTTTGCTGGCACATCTGTGGACTGCACTGTTTGGAACTGGGCTGCAGGGCCCTGGATGGTTGATAGGCAAGAGCAAAGGAACTTGGCAGTGGTGGAAGAGTGAATGTTGTTTCCTGACATTCAACACCAGGTACGTGCTTGCAATGGAACTGCCTCTGTCCTGTGGAGTGATTCAGCAATTCTCTTGTTGGAGGTAAGGTTGCTTCACCTCTGAAAGACCCTGTAAGCCACCTTGAGCATTTAATCCACAGACAAAACGGCAGCAATATAAGTTTTCATGGCTGCAAGCTGACCTCGCACAGTGGTTGTCTGAGCATCCACTTCAACACTCAGGTACCAAGTGCCATCGTTCATATTGCAGTGGATATTGGGAACATCAGGGGCTCTGTTAAAATTGGGTCCACAAAAGTATGAATGGATCTGATCAGGACAGCAATGTTGGAAGTTTGCATGAAGCCCTCTGCTAAGATGCAGCTGTACTCTTCCATTCTCCTTGACATCAAAAAAAGTTCTTTGCCTGAATTTCCAAAAAAAAGAGCTTCCTTCTGGAGGCCGTTCTATTCAGCATTTCATGAAAGTCCATTCCATCAGCTCTCATATGTATATCATCCTCTGGCAAGGTGAATAATACCATTGCCTTTTTCAGCTATTCATTAATATTAGTGTGATAAGTGCTAAAAATATGGAGTTTTAGGTTTATAAGAGACTCCATTGCTCTCCAAGGGACACTCCAAGAGACTTTCATTTCCCCCTGAGAGGGGGAAAGTATGTGCATTTACGGTGGAAAATGTGTCTGGCGGTGAAGGAGGTAGGGGAAGTCCTGAATGAATACTTTGCTTCAGTGTTCACCAGGGAGAGGGACTTAGACGAATGTGAGGTTAGCGTAGAACAGACAAATGTGTTGGAGCATGTCGAGGTTAAGAAAGAAGCAGTGTGGAGCTACTAAAAAGCATTGGGATAGATAAGTCCCCAGGATCAGGTAGGATATATCTCAGGTTATTATGCAAAGCGAGGGAAGAGACTGCTGGAGCGTTAATGATGACCTTTGAGTTCTCCTTGGCCACAGGAGTGGTACCGGAGGATTGGAGGATGGCAAATGTGGTTCCATTGTTGAAGAAAGGTATAAAGGACAATCCTGGAAATTATAGACCAGTGAGTCTTACATCAGTGGTGGGCAAACTATTGGAGAGGATTCTTAGGGACAGGAATTATGAGCATTTGGAGAAGCATAGACTTATTAGGGATAGTCAGCATGGCTTTGTGAAGGGCTGGTCGTGCCTCACGAGCCTAATTGAGTTTTCTGAGGAAGTGACAAGACAAATTGATGAAGGTCATGCAGTGAATGTGCTATATATGGATTTTAGCAATGTGCTTGATAAGGTTCCCCATGGTAGGCTCATCCAGGAAGTCATGAGGTATGGGATATGGAAAATTGGCTGTGTGGATTTGGAATTGGCTTGCCCACAGAAGGCAGAGGGTGGTTGTAGGAGGGGAGTACTGAACCTGGAAGTCGGTGACTAGCGGTGTTCCGTAAGAATCTGTTCTGGGACCCTGCTCTTTGTGATTTTTGTAAATGACTTGGATGAGGAAGTGGAAAGCTGGGTTAGTAAGTTTGCAGATGACATGAAGGTTGGTGGTGCAGTAGATAGTGCAGAAAATTGTCGCAGGTTGCAATAGGATATAGACAGGATGCAGAGCTGGGCGGAGAAGTGGCAGATGGATTTAAGCCAGAGAGTGTGAAGAGATATACTTTGGAAGATCGAACTTGAAGGCAGAGTACAAGGTAAATGGCAGTATTCTTAGCAGAGTGGAGGAACAAGGAAATCTTGGGGTCCAAGTACATAGATCCCTCAAAGTTGCCACACAAGTTGATAGAGTGGTTAAGAAGGCCTATGGTGTGCTGGCTTTCATTAGCCAAGGGGTTTGAGTTCAAATGCCAAGAGGTAATGTTGCAGCTCTATAACACTCTGGTTAGACCACACTTGGAATATTGTGTTCATTTCTGGTTGCCACATTATCAGAAGGATGTGGAAGCTTTGGTGAGGGTGCAGAGGAGATTCACAAGGATGCTGCCTGGATTGGAGAGCATGGAGAGGTTGAGTAAGTTAGGGCTTTTCTCTTTGAAGCGACAGAGGATAAGCAGTGACTTGATAGAGGCATAGACAGAGTGGACAGCCAACATCTCTTCCCCAGAGCTGTAATGGCCAATACTAGAGGTCACCCTTTTAAGCTGCTTGGAGGAAAGTTCAGGGGACATGTCACGGGTAAGTTTATTACATGGAGAGTGGTGGGTGCCTGGAACGCACTGCCCAGGGTGGTGGTAGGGGCCGATATGATTGGGTCATTTAAGAGTCACTTAGATAGGCACATGGATGAAAGAAAAATAGAGGGTTATGGGAGGTGAAGTAGAGAGGGGGATAGATTGAATGTGGATAAGGTTTATTTCAGTCGGGACTACATCGTGGGCCCATGCTGTGCTGTACTGTTCTATGTTCTATGTCCATTGCCTCTCTCTACTCATTGACTAGCCCACATATTAATGCCATTCTCCAAACATTGTCTGATTTCCCAGTCTACATTCTGCCTTGGCCTTCAGCTATTCCCCACTGAATGTCCTTTCTTAACAGCACACACTCCCCTTTCTCTTTCTGTTGAACACATTGGGCTTACTCGCTCCTCATTCAACAGGAGAATGAGTTGGTAAATACCAAAAGATTAAATCAGTGCCCCATCCAGGAAACAAAAGATTGGGTCAATTTGCTCTGAAGTGCAATCACATGCTTTGACTGGACATTGCGAAGGAGAGAACAGAATGAGGGGAAATGCCTTTAACAGGGAGCCAGAAGAAGAAACTGGAGAATTTATACTGAGTAAGGAAGGTCAGCAGGCACAAATAAAAGTGTAATTTTGAAAATAATTTATTTAAATCCACACTTTCAATTAAAAACTCAATATAAATAACATTGTCAATTGCATATCACTCAATAAGTAACAATAAATTAACATTTTTTTCAACCCCATCAACACAGTTGAAGACATAATAACACTGAATACAGATAAATTAATATGACCAGAGATGAACTGGTGCACTGGCCACTGAAAGGACAAGCATGTAAGCATCATTGTGAGTTAGGGAGAAGGTCAAGCATCATTCGTCTGCAAACCCAATCTCCAAGTGCTCACGGTACTATTAAAACAAATAACAGGCTGAGTGCAGGTTGGGATATTCCTAAAGCACATTCCTGTTGGAATATCAGCAATTCAAATAAGAAACTTCGGAAAACCAAATGGGAATTGAAGAACTGATCTTTGAAAAAGCACAAAACTCTGCAACTGCTCAAAGTATCATGACAAAACCAAGAGAGATACATTGTGAAAATAATAGTACATTAATGTACATAAAATATTATAGTCTTTAAAATAACCTATCTTAATTCTCAATGTATTAAAGATGCCTTTTTCTTTCTGTAACCTTTGACTTTGCATATTGTACAAAAATGGTAACATTTCATTTGTATGAAATCACTGGAGGCGAAACGTCACCGACTTTAATTGACAGGATGAACGAACGTAACATCAACCATTACTGAGACTAACCGCACAAAAAAAGGGAGAAGCTGACCACAGAGCAACTTATCCTAAAGTGAAACTTGGCATTGCAGCAGTGGATAGTCTATGAAGGACACAGCATCATTCACCAAATTCTTTCAATGAAGCTTTTACATTTCTTCATATGACAATAACACAATAAATATCAATAAGTTAAAGTTTACTCTGAAATGATATGTTTTTTATATCTGTGAGTAAGATCAGCAAACACAAATAAAAGTGTAATTTTGAAAATAATTTATTTTAATAATTTTTTTAAATCTTCAATAAAAAAACAGTATAAAAAAGCACCGTCAATTGCATGTAATTCAATAAATAACAATAAATTAACAAAGTTTTGAATACCATAAACACAGAAAGTAGTTATTTTAAATAAATAGTTAAATAAATAAATCAGTCTCCATGCCATTAGACAATTTTCAGTGTTCTCTGCTGATCTTTGCCGTGATGAGAAGGAGCTGTTGTAAATGTGCCCTGGTCTCAGTGCGGGTTATTTCCCAGGCACAGTTGCTGAACCCCTGAAAGAGGGGAAAAGACAAGAAATGCATTAGATAGTGAACACATATAAATATGCTGCAAAATTTGTCGGTAATCCCAGGGTGACATATCAACCAGCTCACCTTGTGTTTCAGAAACTTTCTCAGTTTCCGAAAGTATTTAAGAATTGTGGCATTCTTCCTTGGCTTGGACTCTGTGCTTGGTTTCCTGACACAATCTTCCAGCTCTCTGAGCTGCCGATCCAGCAGAAGCCTGAAGTGTTCCACTGTGTCCTGGGCCCACGTTACTGAGCTCAGGTTCATGCTGTAGATCCTGCAGATGTGGTGTAGTGTTTGATGGACAATCTGGATCCTGTCCTGGGCCTGTGAAAAACACACATGGTGACATTAGAAGGGGCCTTGCACCAACAAGGACTAGAGATCGAATAGGGCACAAGGGTCTCAGTACAACAGGACAAGGCAAAATCATACATTAAGTTCAAACAATTAACCCTCAACTGGAGGACTACTTATGTCTGTGAACTGAAAGAAAGACATAGAGATGCGAGTTGCAGCCTACAGTTTGCAGGTTAAACAATGAATAAACAATTAACTATTAAGAAGGCCTCGGGTGCTGGACAGAATGTCAAGGTCCTTGACAGAATGTGGAACTGATTTGCAAGAATGGCATCGATGCTGCAGGAACTTTCAGTCACATAGAGAGTCCAGAGAACTTTGGGCTGACCTCAAGACAGAGGTAGTGAGTGAGAAATTTTACAGAAATGTGGAATCTCCTGAAGGGGTAATCAAGAGGGTTAAGGAAACAATTGTCTGTGTGGGTTGTCTAAAAAGATTGGACAGTAACCTATACAGGCAACAGCATAAATAATTGCATGTTAAATAGGTAGGACCAAGGAAAGGGAATGTAGGGGAAGGGGGGAACAGGTGAAGGAAGATTAAATGATGGTAATCTAAAAAGGGGAGTCATGCAATTTGAACAAAGGTTTGCTGTGTCAAGACCTGATGGTAGCTCATGTGCAATGGCAATCTCATATCAATAAAAAGAATTGAACAGAGGCATCTTCTACACTCAGAACTTGAGTAGAGGCAATTAATAGAGCCACAGAGCCACAGTAACGTGACCCTCAACACTCTCTGTCCATGGCACCCATCAAGATGTCATCTAAACAAATCCCATGTAACAACATTTGGTCACTAGCCTACCAGGCCTTCACACTTCACGTAACTCAAAGTAATTCTTGAATGTTGTGAGACTTCCTGCCTCCACCACCCTCTCAGGCAATACGTTCCAAATACCAACTACACACAGGGGAAAATATATTTTCCCTATATCCATTCAAACTAGTGACCTTCAATCTATGAGCTCTGGTTATCAGCATCTCTGCTATGGGGAAAGGTTTGAAGCTGCCGACAATGACAGAACCACCCATGATATTGAACACCTCTGTCAGCTCCCCCCTCAGCCTTCTCCTCCTTCATCCCAATGGACCAGCTAAGATGTGGAATTATTTAAGCAAACTGGAGGGGGAACCTCACAACCTGTCGCTGCAACTCAGGTGTCAGGAAGTTAGAGAAGTGGAGATAGAACCATCAATGGTGGACACAGGTTGTGTGAGCATTTGAGGGGATGAGAGGACTTCCTGGAGATCAACAGAAGACAAACATTAAATATGGGGGGGGGGAGGTGCTGAGATATCAAGAGAGAGAGTAAACAAGGAAGAGAGGAAGAGTGAGAAAGACGGCAAAGTGGAAAGTAACAGAGGGTGGTATATTTTCCAGGGGGTAAAGTAGCAGAGCACGTGAGATGATGAGAGGGAGTGAGATACAGAGAGCGAGCTACCAGTGAGTGGGACAGAGGGACAGACAGAAGGAGTGAGATCACTGAGTGAGATATATTGAGCATGAACGGGTTCCTTCGAGTCAGACTGATAGAGTCAGAATAAGAGCGTGACCTGGAGAGAACGATTTGATGTTCTCCTACTGTCACATTCTCTGGTTAAAGTTCACAGACCAGATCCTTAACATAACATAAATATCTAGAACGAATTACATGAAAGTAAAATCCAGAGTTTACTCACATGAACCCCCGCGGAAAGTTTCACCAGGTCCAAGGGCTTGGTTTTCAACGACAGCCTCTCTGTCACACACTGTCGGGGGAGCCGGCCGCCCTGAGACAGAAGATGTCAATGTTACTGACAAGACCCAGAAAGAGAAATACCGGAGAACAGGCTCCTTGTAATCACCTGACCAACAACAACCAGCCCGGGAGTGTCTCGGACCCGTCTCTGGCTGCGGGATCAACTCACCATTTCATTCAGTTTGCCCAGAGTCTCTGTGTTGAGAACTTGCACTAACTGCAGCCTCTCACAGCCCAGACTCAGGGTGACGGAAAACAACAGCCACACAATCCAAACTCTCCAAACACTGCCCGATGCCATCTTCATCCGACGCTCAATAAAGCACCGATCTGAGACCAGAATCAGCTCCGAAAACGGCTCTTGTTCTCCCACTGAAACTCTGGATATGGAAATGCAGCGGCTTGTGATCCGGGAGCGGCCGCCGGTGCTGCCGAGTCCTGTGTCTGTGGGTTGTGCTGTGAGCTCTCTCTGCCATGCTGCCGGCTTTAATATGTTCAGGTCGGAAATAGATGACATTCGAAAAGTGAAATGGGTCTGCGGGACATTTGGGAGACGTCCGGAGAGCGCGATCTGTGTTCTGAAGCAAAGAATCCGAAAGCGGGAGAGTCCCGCAGCAGCGACGGGGAAATCCGCGATGGGAGAGAACAACCGGCGCTCCGGTTTAGAACTTCACGGCTTCAGATCAGTGGGTCCGAGGTGTGTGGAGGGAGAGACGGTCTTGGCAGGGGTTAGGGTGGGGGTGAGGGTGGGGACGTGACTGCGTCCCTGCGTTGGTGGGGGCTGCATTTTATCAGGGTTACAGGAACACTGCGAATTTCAGCGCTGATCTTCCGATCCACAGACAGAGATTCTGTTCAATCCGCCCCTCGCACTCCCCCAACTCCGGTGAAGCCACATCGCGGGGTGGACGGTGCGGAGAGCCCAGGTCCCAGCAGCTTGGTGGCGGCTCTCTCTCCGCGGATACACCTGCCCGTCACTCTGCTTTCGAAGTAGACAGTGTTTCTGGTGGCTGTGCACATAACAGAAGACATTTCTGATTTTCTCTTTGAAATGAAACCGCTTCGGCTCCGAGTCGGAAATCGATCCCGATCCTGATCCCTTTCCTTTCTGGCCGCTGCTCCGGGAAAGTCTCCGGCAAAGTTTGCCGGTGGGAAGCGGCATCGCGGCAACTTCAAACGAATCGAAAGTGTCCCGGGACAAGGGGAGGGTTCGTCATTTCCGAAAGTGGGCGTGTGTGTAAACGGGAGTGGACGGCAGATCAGACTGCAGAGGAGGCGGCGTTTGCTTCCTGATGAACTGGGAGAGGTGCTCGGACCTGGCGGTTCTGCCTCAATCCTGCTCCCGCGACCTGGAACATCTGGCGGTCAAGTGTCGCCGCTACTCTCTTCTCAGGGAGTTCTCTGGCGTTATCCTGGTTGCAGTAACCTTCCCGCCCGACAGACAGCAAGGTGGCACTGAGGGAAATGAGCGCAGTTATTAACCTGGACACAGCGGGGCACCCTGATGCCTCCCCCGTCATGGTAAGACCATGAGACAGAGGAGCAGAATTAGAGCATTCGGCCCATCGACCCTGCTTGTCCTTTGCATCATGGCTGATTAATTTTCCCCTCTCAGTCCCAATTCTCCTGCCTCCTCCCCGTAAACTTTGATGCCCTTACTAATCAAGAACTTACCAATCTCCACTTTAAATATACCCAATGACTTGCCCTGCACAGCAGTGTGTCGCAATGAATTCCAGTGATTCACCACCCTCTGGCTGAACCAATTTCTCCTCATTTTTATTCTAAAGGGACGTCCTTTCTGAGACTGTGACCTCTGGTCCCAGACTGCAGGAAACATGCTCTCCACGTCCATTCTATCCAGGCCTTTCAATGTTCGATAGGTATCAATGAGATCCCACTTCATCCTTCTCAACGCCAGCGACGACAAGCCAAGAGCCATCAAATGCTCCTCATACCCTTTCTTTCCTGGGATGTCTCCAATGCCAGCACATCCTTCCTTAGATATGGGGCCCAAAACTGCTCACAATACACCAAATGTGGTCTGACCAACACCTAATAAATCCTCAGCATTACATCCTAGCTTTCATATTCAAGTGCTCCCGAGATGAATGCTAACATTGCATTTGCCTTCCTTTCTATAAACTCAAGCTGCAAGTTACCCTTCAGGGAATCCCGTAGGAGGACTCCCGAGACCCTTTGCATCTCCACATTCTGAATTTACTCTCCATTTCGAAAATAGTCTACACTTGGATCACAGCCTGATATGGAAACTCCAATGGACAAGAACATGAGAGGCTACAGAGTTTAGCGGACTCAGTAACTTCTGTCACAGGTACTGCTCTCCCCACCGTCAAGGACATCTACAAGAGGCAATGTCTCGGGAAGGTGACGTCCATCATTAATGATCCCACCACCCAGGCCATGTCCTCTTCTCATTGCTGCCATCAGGCAGGAGGTACAGGAGCCTAAACACCCACACCTCAAGGTTCAACAACAGCTTCTTCCCCACTGCTATCAGGTTCCTGAACCGAACTCAAATATCTCAACACTACCTCAGATTATGTTACTTTTTTCTCTCTCTCAATTTGCACATGTTGTTATGTCTGTTTTGTAACTTATGTATAATTTATGTTAACTTATGTTTGTCATGCTTATAATAGACTGTGTCGCGGCTGCTGGGTAAAGCTAATTTTCGTGAGAGTTTTTCCCCGTGTGTGGATGCATCTGAAAATAAACTTCAACTTCAACTTGGGGTGCTGGAATCAGAAATCACTTGAATTCTCAATCCCAATCCCATTCTGACATAACTGTGGCTTCCTCCACTGCCAGAGTGAGCCCAACACAAACAAGAAGAACAACAATTTATCTTTCATCAAGGCACTATTGCATGAGGTGCCTGCTGTTGAGCATCTAGGCCTGTGTTGTATCTTCAGTTCAGGCCCAACCCTTGCTCATTCAACTGGAGAATATGATGATTAAAACCAAGAGATTATATCCATTTATCATCCAGAAAATAGAAAATTAAGACTATTCAATTCAAAATGTATTCACATGCTTTTTCTGCTGAGTGTGACATTGCAGGGGAAGGAAGGTATCAAGTGGGGAATAGAGGCCACACCAGGGAATATGAAGAAGAAACTTCATATTCTGTGATGAAACTCAGTATACACAAAAACATATTATTCCAAAAATGTGTAATATCGAGAACAACTAATACATAGCCATATCTTCACTGAAATGTTTTTATTTAGAAAAATATTATCCATTGCATATCTATAAATAACAATAAAGTTAATTTTTTGAATTACATTTACATTTGCTTTAAAAAGATCACAATAAATATAAATAAATGAAGGTGAATTTATCTTCTGACCACTGGGAGAACAAGCACGTGATGATCACTGTGGGTCAGCGATGAAGTCAAGCAGAATGGTTCTGCAAACCCATCCTCAGAGAGCGTTCAGTGTCAGTTGGGGCATTGCCAGTGCATATTTTCATTGCAACAATGAGAATTGGAAGAAGAGTTTTCAGGAAAATAAGGAATGGAAATTAAACAGTTTACCTTTGGAAAGTGGCAAAAGCCAACAGCTCTCAGATTAAGGTGCCAGCACTCCAGCAAGCTGAACAAATGATGAAAAATTTCATTCACATGAAATAGTGGAAAACAAGGTGTCACCAAGTTCGTTTTAGAGAAGGAATTAAAATTGTGTCAAGCACAACAGAGACAAGCTGCAGAAAGGCAGTGAAATGACTCCGCTGACCACAGAGCTCCTTATCCAGAATTGAAATTTTGCATTGCAGGAGCTGCCAGTCTTTAAAGAGGGAACAGAAACAGGATCATTCCCCAACTTCACATTTCATCACAGGATAAATAATACAAAAATAAATATCAATAAATTAAATCAACACTGAAATATGGAGAAAGATTCAGACATTCTCTGTTCTACCTCACTTGCCAGTTGAATATCGCATCATTACAATAACAGAATAAATAGTAAAAAACAGAAAATACTGAAACCCTGCACAGCTCAGGCAGCAGCTGAGGGGTGAACAACAGTTTATCTTTCAGGTTGATGAGCATTCGTCATTTTAGATTTTTGATCCGAGGAATTAACTCAGTTTTCCTCTCCACTCGTGCTGAGTATTTCCACCATTTTGTGTTTCATTCAAATTTCAAGCAATTGCCTTATTTTCTTTTGGAATGTAATATTAATCTTTTCAGATGTCATTTTCCATAGCTGAAGGTTACTTTAAACTAATAGTCATCCATCTTAATCCCTTATAAAAATGGCTCAGGAAAATCTTCAGTGACCTCTGCTGACTTTTGCCATAATGAGAGGGAGCTGTTGTAAATGTGCCCTGGTCTCAGCGCGGGTTATTTCCCAGGCACAGTCACTGAATCCCTGAAAGAGGGGGAAAGACAAGGAAATACATTAGATAATGAACATACATAAACTGGATGCAAGAATGTGTTGGTAATCTCAGGGTTTCATCTCAACCAGCTCACCTTCTGTTTAAGAAACTCTGTCAGTTTCCGAAAGTATTTAAGAATTGTGGCATTCTTTCTCGGCCTGGACTCTGTGCTTGGTTTCCTGACACAGTCTTCCAGCTCTCTGAGCTGCCGATCCAGCAGAAGCCTGAAGTGTTCCACTGTGCCCTGGGCCCACGTTACTGAGTCCAGGTTCCTGCTGTAGATCCTGCGGATGTGGTGTAGTGTTTGATGGACAATCTGGATCCTTTCCTGGGCCTGTGCAAAACACACATGGTGACATTAGAAGGGGCATTGTACCAATAAGGATTAGATATGTTACAGTGCACTCATGAGTCTCAGTAAAATAGGACGAAGCAAAACTGAACATCAGCTTCAAACCAAAAGCCCTCAATTGGAGGACTGCAAACTTCTGTGAATTGAACAAAAGCCAGAGCCACGTTAATAGTAGTCTGCAGTTAGAGGTTTAAACTGTGAATGAGGAATTCACTGTTAGTACGGCCTCAGGTGCAGGACAGAATGTCAAGCTGCATGACAGATTGCAGAAATGATTTGTGACAATGGTTTCAATGTGGCAGGACTTTCAGTTACAAAGTGAGTCTCGAGAAATTTGGGCTGAACACCTCAAGGCAGATGGTGAGCGAGAGATGATCTCGAGATGTGAAATCTCATGCAGGGGGAATCAAGAAGGTGAAGAGGAAATAGTTGTCTGAATGGGTGATGTGAAAAGATTGAACTGTAACATATACAGGTGACAGTTTAAACAACTGTCTGGTAAATATGTAGGAAACGGCACATTGGTGAATTTCTTAGGGGAATGAGGAACAGGTGAAGGAAGATAAAGGGAGGAGGGCATGAGAAGTGGAGTCTTACAATGTGACAAAAGGTTCGCTATGTCCAGCCCGTGATGTGCAGTGGCCATTGCATATTCAAAAGAAGAATTGTGCATTGGCATCTCGCAAACTTCAGAACTTGAGTGGAGACGAGTCCCAGAGTCACATAAACAGGTCCTTCAGACCCCTCTGTCCAGGCCGTCCATTGAACAGCAATGTAAACCAATCCCACTCAACAGATTCGATCAGTGCTCTTATTTCTATGTCTAAACAATTCAACAGCTCATCCAGATATTTCTTAAATGTTGTGAGACTCTCTGTCTCCACCTCCCTCTCAGGCAGTCCGTTCCAGATTCCAACTACAAACTGTGGGAAAATAGCCTTTCCCTGATATCCCATCTGATCCTCTAACTTCTTGTATTAAATCTGTGACCTTTGGTTACTTACACCTCTGACATGGAGAAAGGTTTCATGCAGCCGACAATGACACAACCACCCATGATATTGAACACTTCTGTCAGGTCCCCCCTCAGCCTTCATCCCAATGGACCAGATAAGATGTGGAATCAATCAACCAAACTGGAGGGGGAAACCTCACGATCTGTCGTTGCAACTCAGGTATCAGGAATTAGAGAGGTGGAGATGGTTCCTTCAATGGTGGACACAGGTTGTGTGAGGATTTGGGGGAGAGGGGGGAGAGAATAACCTGGAGATCAACAGAAGACAGAAATTCTGTGGGCGGGAGGGGGTGAGATCATGAGATAGAGAGTGACATGGGAGGAAAGGGGAGAGAGAGGGAGAGAGTGAATTAGCAGAAGTTCACAGAGGGCGGCATGTTTAGAGGGGGTAAAGTAGCAGAGCACGTGAGATGATGAGAGGGAGTGAGATACAGAGGGTGAACTACCAGTGAGTGGGACAGAGGGAAAGACGGAAGGAGTGAGATCACTGAGTGAGATATCACAAGATCACAAGACAAGGGAGCAGAAGCAGGCCATTCGGCCCATCGAGTCTGCTCCATTGAAAGGGAAATAGAAATGAGAAATGGGGAATGGGGGAAGAAGAAGAAAAAAAACTATTCTAATCCCAGTTTCCGGCCTTATCCCCATATCCCTTTATATCCTGACTATTTCGATATCTATCTGTCTCCTCCTTGAACACCCCCACTGATCTGGCCTCCACTGCTGTACATGGCAAGGAGTTCCACAAATTCACCACCCTCTGGCTAAAGAAATTTTTCCTCATCTCTGTTTTGAAACTGTACCCTCTAATTCTAAGATTGTGCCCTCTGGTCCTGGACTCACCCACCAAGGGAAACAGCCTAGCCACATTTACTCTGTCCTTTCCTATCAATATTTTAAATGTCGCTATGAGGTCCCCTCTCATTCTTCTGTACTCCAGTAAGTACAGTCCAAGAGCCGACAAATGCTCCTCATACGTAAGCCCTTTCATTCCTGGAATCATCCTCATAAATCTCCTCTGAACCCTCTCCAACGTCAACACATCCTTCCTAAGATGTGGGGCCCAAATCTGCACACAATATTCCAAATGAGGCCTCACTAGTGCCCCGTAGAGCCTCATCAACACTTCCTTACTTTTATACACTATACCTCTCGAAATGAATGCCAACATAGCATTCGCTTTCTTTACCACCGATCCGACCTGGTGGTTAACCTTTAAGGTATCCTGCACGAGTACCCCCAAGTCCCTTTGTACTTCCGTGCTTTGGATTTTCTCTCCTCCTAGATAATAATCTGCCCGCTTATTTCTGCTTCCAAAGTGTACAACTGCACATTTCCCTACATTGAATCTCATCTGCCATTTCCTTGCCCATTCTCCTAAACTGTCTAGGTCCCTCTGCAACCTTCCTATCTCTTCAGTACTCCCTACTCCTCCCCCTATCTTGGTGTCATCCGCAAACTTAGCCATGAAACCATTTATTCCATCATCCAAATCGTTAACGTACAAGGTAAAAAGGAGCGGTCCCAACACCGATCCCTGCGGCACACCACTAGTAACCGGTAACCAACCAGAACGAGATCCTTTTATTTCCACTCTTTGCTTCCTGTCAACAAGCCAATGCTCCACCCATTCTGTTATCCTACCCATAATTCCATGACCTCTCATCTTATTAGTCAGTCTCTTGTGAGGCACCTTATCAAAGGCCTTTTGAAAGTCTAAATACACAACATCTACCGCCTCTCCCTTATCCACCTTACCTGTGATTTCTTCAAAAAACTCCAATAGGTTGGTCAGGCAGGATCTTCCCTTCACAAAACCATGTTGGCTAGGACCTATCTTGCCTTGCGCCTCCAGGTATTCCATAACCCCGTCTTTGAGGATAGATTCCAATAACTTTCCCACCACTGACATCAGACTAATAGGTCTGGAATTTCCTTTATGCTGCCTCCCACCTTTCTTATACAACGGAACTACATTTGCGACCCTCCAGTCCTCCAGAACCATGCCGGAATCTATCGATTCCTGGAAAATTATCGCCAATGCCTCCGCTATCTCTAAAGCCACCTCCTTCAGAACCCCGGGATGATCCTCATCCTGTCCGGGAGACTTATCAGTCTTTAGCCCATTTAATTTTCCTAGCACCTTCTCCCTAGTAATCTTAACTGAACTCAATTCCATTTCATGAGACTCCTGACTAACCGGCACATTGCTGATGTCCTCCACGGTGAAGACTGATGCAAAATATTCATTCAATTCCTCTGCCATCTCTCTATCGTCCATTATAATAGCTCCAGCACCGTTATCAATTGGTCCTATATCAACCCGTGTCTCTCTTTTACACCTTATGTATTTAAAAAAACTCTTAGTATCCTTTTGAATGTTATCCGCCAACTTCCTTTCATAATTCATCTTTTCTTTCCTAATGACCTTCTTAGTTTCTCTCTGCAGGTTTTTAAAAGCTTCCCAGTCTTCTGTTTTCCCACTAATTTTGCTTCTTTGTTCGCCGCCCCTTTTGCTTTTATTTTAGCCTTCACCTCTCTCGTTATCCACATTTGTGCCTTTTTTCCATTAAAAACCTTCTTTTTTCTTGGAATATATCTATCCTGCAATTTCCTTATTTCCTGTAGAAATTCCTTCCATTTCTCCTCTGCCGTCCCTCCAGCCAGCTTACTCTTCAAATCAATTAGGGCCAACTCCTCTCTCATACCATTGTAATTTCCTTTGTTCCACTGAAATATCGATACACCAGTTATCAGTTTCTCCTTCTCAAACTTGAAACTGAACTCAATCATATTGTGATCACTGCTTCCCAGTGGTTCCTTTACCTTTAGTTCCCTAATCACCTCCGGTTCATTACACAGCACCCAATCCAAAACAGCCGATCCCCTGGTGGGCTCTTCAACAAGTTGCTCTAGAAAAACGTCCCTTAGACATTCCACAAACTCCCTCTCCTGAGTACTACCGCCATTCTGGATTTCTCATGAAGGGGTTCCTTCGAGTCAGACTGATAGAGTCAGCATAAGAGCGTGACCTGGAGAGAAAGAATTGATGTTCTCCTACTGTCACATTCTCTGGTTAAAGTTCACAGACCAGATCCTCAAGATAACATAAATATCTCGAACGAATTACATGAAAGCAAAATCCAGAGTTTACTCACATGAACCCCCGCGGAAAGTTTCACCAGGTCCAAGGGCTTGGTTTTCAACGACAGCCTCTCGGTCACACACTGTCGGGGGAGCCGGCCGCCCTGAGACAGAAGATGTCAATGATACTGACAAGACCCAGAAAGAGAAATACTGGAGAACAGGCTCCTTGTAATCAACTGACCAACCACAACCAGCCCGGGAGTGTCTCGGACCCGTCTCTGGCTGCGGGATCAACTCACCATTTCATTCAGTTTGCCCAGAGTCTCTGTGTTGAGAATTTGCAGTAACTGCAGCCTCTCACAGCCCAGGCTCAGGGTGACGGAGAACAACAGCCACACAATCCAAACTCTCCAAACACTGCCCGATGCCATCTTCACCGACACTCAATAAAGCACCGATCTGAGACCAGAATCAACTCCGAAAACGGCTCTTGTTCTCCCACTAAAACTCTGGATATGGAAATGCAGCGGCTTGTGATCCGGGAGCGGCCGCCGGTGCTGCCGAGTCCTGTGTCTGTGGGTTGTGCTGTGAGCTCTCTCTGCCATGCTGCCGGCTTTAATATGTTCAGATCGGAAATAGGTGACATTCGAAAAGTGAAATGGGTCTGCGGGACATTTGGGAGACGTCGGGAGAGCGCGATCTGTGTTCTGAAGTAAGGAATCCGAAAGCGGGAGAATCCCGCAGCAGCGACGGGGAAATCCGCGATGGGAGAGAACAACCGGCGCTCCGGCTCAGAACTTCACGGCTTCAGATCAGTGGGTCCGAGGTGTTGTGGAGGGAAAATCGTTCTTGGCAGCGGACGGGGTCGGGGTGGGGACGTGACTGTGTCCCTGAATTGGTGGGGGCTGCATTTTATCAGGGTTACAGCGAACTTCAGCGCTGATCTTCCGATCCACAGACAGAGATTCTGTTCAATCCGCCCCTCGCACTCCCCCAACTCCGGTGAAGCCACATCGCGGGGTGGACGGTGCGGAGAGCCCGGGTCCCGGCAGGTTGGTGGCGGCTCTCTCCCCGCGGATACACCTGCCCGTCACTCTGCTCTCTAAGTGGACAGTGTTTCTGGTGGCTGTGTCCTTTACAGAAGACATTTCTGATTTTCTCTTTGAAATGAAACCACTTCGCTCCGGGTCGGAAAGCGATCCCGATCCTGATCCCTTTCCTTTCTGGCCGCTGCTCCGGGAAAGTCTCCGGCAAAGTTTGCCGGTGGGAAGCGGCATCGCGACAACTTCACTCGAATCGAAAGTGTCCCGGGACAAGGGGAGGGTTCGTCATTTCCGAAAGTGGGCGTGTGTGTAAACGGGAGTGGACAGCAGATCAGACTGCAGAGGCGGCGTTTGCTTCCTGTTGAACTGGGGGAGGTGTTCAGACCTGGCGGTTCTGCCTCAGTCCTGCTCCCCCGACCTGGAATATCTGGCGGTCAAGTGTCGCCGCTACTCTCTTCTCAGGGAGTTCTCTGGCGTTATCCTGGTTGCGGTAACCTTCCCGCCCGACAGACAGCAAGGCGGCACTGAGGGAAATGAGCGCAGTTATTAACCTGGACACAGCGGGGCACCCTGATGCCTCCCCCGTCATGGTAAGACCGTGAGACAGAGGAGCAGAATTAGAGCATTCGGCCCATCGACCCTGCTTGTCCTTTGCATCATGGCTGATTCATTTTCCCCTCTCAGTCCCATTCTCCTGCCTTCTCCCCGTAAACTTTGATGCCCTTACTAATCAAGAATTTATTAATCTCCACTTTAAATATACCCAATGACTTGCCCTGCACAGCAGTGTGTCGCAATGAATTCCAGTGATTCACCACCCTCTGGCTGAACCAATTTCTCCTCATTTTTATTCTAAAGGGACGTCCTTTCTGAGACTGTGACCTCTGGTCCCAGACTGCAGGAAACATGCTCTCCACGTCCATTCTATCCAGGCCTTTCAATGTTCGATAGGTATCAATGAGATCCCACTTCATCCTTCTCAACGCCAGCGACGACAAGCCAAGAGCCATCAAATGCTCCTCATACCTTAACCCTTTCTTTCCTGGGATGTCTCCAATGCCAGCACATCCTTCCTTAGATATGGGGCCCAAAACTGCTCACAATACACCAAATGTGGTCTAACCAACACCTAATAAATCCTCAGCATTACATCCTAGCTTTCATATTCTAGTGCTCCCGAGTTGAATGCTAACATTGCATTTGCCTTCCTTTCTACAAACTCAAGCTGCAAGTTACCCTTCAGGGAATCCCGTAGGAGGACTCCCGAGACCCTTTGCATCTCCACATTCTGAATTTACTCTCCATTTCGAAAATAGTCTACACTTGGATCACAGCCTGATATGGAAACTCCAATGGACAAGAACACGAGAGGCTACAGAGTTTAGCGGACTCAGTAACTTCTGTCACAGGTACTGCTCTCCCCACCGTCAAGGACATCTACAAGAGGCAATGTCTCGGGAAGGTGACGTCCATCATTAATGATCCCCACCACCCAGGCCATGTCCTCTTCTCGTTGCTGCCATCAGGCAGGAGGTACAGGAGCCTGAACACCCACACCTCAAGGTTCAACAACAGCTTCTTCCCCACTGCTATCAGGTTCCTGAACCGAACTCAAATATCTCAACACTACCTCAGATTATGTTACTTTTTTCTCTCTCTCAACTTGCACATGTTGTTATGTCTGTTTTGTAATTTATGTGTAATTTATGTTAATTTATGTTTGTCATGCTTATAATAGACTGTGCCGCGGCTGCTGGGTAAAGCTAATTTTCGTGAGAGTTTTTCCCCGTGTGTGGATGCATCTGAAAATAAACTTCAACTTCAACTTGGGGTGCTGGAATCAGAAATCACTTGAATTCTCAATCCCAATCCCATTCTGACATAACTGTGGCTTCCTCCACTGCCAGAGTGAGCCCAACACAAACAAGAAGAACAACAATTTATCTTTCATCAAGGCACTATTGCATGAGGTGCCTGCTGTTGAGCATCTAGGCCTGTGTTGTATCTTCAGTTCAGGCCCAACCCTTGCTCATTCAACTGGAGAATATGATGATTAAAACCAAGAGATTATATCCATTTATCATCCAGAAAATAGAAAATTAAGACTATTCAATTCAAAATGTATTCACATGCTTTTTCTGCTGAGTGTGACATTGCAGGGGAAGGAAGGTATCAAGTGGGGAATAGAGGCCACACCAGGGAATATGAAGAAGAAACTTCATATTCTGTGATGAAACTCAGTATACACAAAAACATATTATTCCAAAAATGTGTAATATCGAGAACAACTAATACATAGCCATATCTTCACTGAAATGTTTTTATTTAGAAGAATATTATCCATTGCATATCTATAAATAACAATAAAGTTAATTTTTTGAATTACATTTACATTTGCTTTAAAAAGATCACAATAAATATAAATAAATGAAGGTGAATTTATCTTCTGACCACTGGGAGAACAAGCACGTGATGATCACTGTGGGTCAGCAATGAAGTCAAGCAGAATGGTTCTGCAAACCCATCCTCAGAGAGCGTTCAGTGTCAGTTGGGGCATTGCCAGTGCATATTTTCATTGCAACAATGAGAATTGGAAGAAGAGTTTTCAGGAAAATAAGGAATGGAAATTAAACAGTTTACCTTTGGAAAGTGGCAAAAGCCAACAGCTCTCAGATTAAGGTGCCAGCACTCCAGCAAGCTGAACAAATGATGAAAAATTTCATTCACATGAAGTAGTGGAAAACAAGGTGTCACCAAGTTCGTTTTAGAGAAGGAATTAAAATTGTGTCAAGCACAACAGAGACAAGCTGCAGAAAGGCAGTGAAATGACTCCGCTGACCACAGAGCTCCTTATCCAGAATTGAAATTTTGCATTGCAGGAGCTGCCAGTCTTTAAAGAGGGAACAGAAACAGGATCATTCCCCAACTTCACATTTCATCACAGGATAAATAATACAAAAATAAATATCAATAAATTAAATCAACACTGAAATATGGAGAAAGATTCAGGCATTCTCTGTTCTACCTCACTTGCCAGTTGAATATCGCATCATTACAATAACAGAATAAATAGTAAAAAACATAAAATACTGAAACCCTGCACAGCTCAGGCAGCAGCTGAGGGGTGAACAACAGTTTATCTTTCAGGTTGATGAGCATTCGTCATTTTAGATTTTTGATCCGAGGAATTAACTCAGTTTTCCTCTCCACTCGTGCTGAGTATTTCCACCATTTTGTGTTTCATTCAAATTTCAAGCAATTGCCTTATTTTCTTTTGGAATGTAATATTAATCTTTTCAGATGTCATTTTCCATAGCTGAAGGTTACTTTAAACTAATAGTCATCCATCTTAATCCCTTATAAAAATGGCTCAGGAAAATCTTCAGTGACCTCTGCTGACTTTTGCCATAATGAGAGGGAGCTGTTGTAAATGTGCCCTGGTCTCAGCGCGGGTTATTTCCCAGGCACAGTCACTGAATCCCTGAAAGAGGGGGAAAGACAAGGAAATACATTAGATAATGAACATACATAAACTGGATGCAAGAATGTGTTGGTAATCTCAGGGTTTCATCTCAACCAGCTCACCTTCTGTTTAAGAAACTCTGTCAGTTTCCGAAAGTATTTAAGAATTGTGGCATTCTTTCTCGGCCTGGACTCTGTGCTTGGTTTCCTGACACAGTCTTCCAGCTCTCTGAGCTGCCGATCCAGCAGAAGCCTGAAGTGTTCCACTGTGCCCTGGGCCCACGTTACTGAGTCCAGGTTCCTGCTGTAGATCCTGCGGATGTGGTGTAGTGTTTGATGGACAATCTGGATCCTTTCCTGGGCCTGTGCAAAACACACATGGTGACATTAGAAGGGTTATTGTACCAATAAGGATTAGATATGTTACAGTGCACTCATGAGTCTCAGTAAAATAGGACGAAGCAAAACTGAACATCAGCTTCAAACCAAAAGCCCTCAATTGGAGGACTGCAAACTTCTGTGAATTGAACAAAAGCCAGAGCCACGTTAATAGTAGTCTGCAGTTAGAGGTTTAAACTGTGAATGAGGAATTCACTGTTAGTACGGCCTCAGGTGCAGGACAGAATGTCAAGCTGCATGACAGATTGCAGAAATGATTTGTGACAATGGTTTCAATGTGGCAGGACTTTCAGTTACAAAGTGAGTCTCGAGAAATTTGGGCTGAACACCTCAAGGCAGATGGCGAGCGAGAGATGATCTCGAGATGTGAAATCTCATGCAGGGGGAATCAAGAAGGTGAAGAGGAAATAGTTGTCTGAATGGGTGATGTGAAAAGATTGAACTGTAACATATACAGGTGACAGCTTAAACAACTGTCTGGTAAATATGTAGGAAACGGCACATTGGTGAATTTCTTAGGGGAATGAGGAACAGGTGAAGGAAGATAAAGGGAGGAGGGCATGAGAAGTGGAGTCTTACAATGTGACAAAAGGTTCGCTATGTCCAGCCCGTGATGTGCAGTGGCCATTGCATATTCAAAAGAAGAATTGTGCATTGGCATCTCGCAAACTTCAGAACTTGAGTGGAGACGAGTCCCAGAGTCACATAAACAGGTCCTTCAGACCCCTCTGTCCAGGCCGTCCATTGAACAGCAATGTAAACCAATCCCACTCACCAGATTCGATCAGTGCTCTTATTTCTATGTCTAAACAATTCAACAGCTCATCCAGATATTTCTTAAATGTTGTGAGACTCTCTGTCTCCACCTCCCTCTCAGGCAGTCCGTTCCAGATTCCAACTACAAACTGTGGGAAAATAGCCTTTCCCTGATATCCCATCTGATCCTCTAACTTCTTGTATTAAATCTGTGACCTTTGGTTACTTACACCTCTGACATGGAGAAAGGTTTCATGCAGCCGACAATGACACAACCACCCATGATATTGAACACTTCTGTCAGGTCCCCCCTCAGCCTTCATCCCAATGGACCAGATAAGATGTGGAATCAATTAACCAAACTGCAGGGGGAAACATCACGATCTGTCGTTGCAACTCAGGTATCAGGAATTAGAGAGGTGGAGATGGTTCCGTCAATGGTGGACACAGGTTTTGTGAGGATTTTTGGGGGAGGGGGGAGAGAATATCCTGGAGATCAACAGAAGACAGAAATTCAGTGGGCGGGAGGGGGTGAGATCATGGGATAGAGAGTGAAATGGGAGGAAAGGGGAGAGAGAGGGAGAGAGTGAATTAGCAGAAGGTCACAGAGGGCGGCATGTTTTAGAGGGGGTAATGTAGCAGAGCACGTGAGATGATGAGAGGGAGTGAGATACAGAGGGTGAACTACCAGTGAGTGGGACAGAGGGACAGACGGAAGGAGTGAGATCACTGAGGGAGATATATTGAGCATGAACGGGTTCCTTCGAGTCAGACTGATAGAGTCAGAATAAGAGCGTGACCTGGAGAGAACGATTTGATGTTCTGCTATTGTCACATTCTCTGGTTAAAGTTCACAGACCAGATCCTTAACATAACATAAATATCTCGAACGAATTACATGAAAGCAAAATCCAGAGTTTACTCACATGAGTCCCCGCGGAAAGTTTCACCAGGTCCAAGGGCTTGGTTTTCAACGACAGTCTCTCGGTCACACACTGTCGGGGGAGCCGGCCGCCCTGAGACAGAAGATGTCAATGTTACTGACAAGCCCCAGAAAGAGAAATACCAGAGAACGGGCTCCTTGTAATCACCTGACCTTCAACAACAACCAGCCCGGGAGTGTCCCGGTCCCGTCTCTGGCTGCGGGATCAACTCACCATTTCATTCAGTTTGCCCAGAGTGTCTGTGTTGAGAACTTGCAGTAACTGCAGCCTCTCACAGCCCAGACTCAGGGTCACGGAAAACGACAGCCGCACAGTCCAAACTCTCCAAACACTGCCCGATGCCATCTTCACCGACACTCAATAAAGCACCGATCTGAGACCAGAATCAGCTCCGAAAACGGCTCTTGTTCTCCCACTGAAACTCTGGATATGGAAATGCAGCGGCTTGTGATCCGGGAGCGGCCGCCGGTGCTGCCGAGTCCTGTGTCTGTGGGTTGTGCTGTGAGCTCTCTCTGCCATGCTGCCGGCTTTAATATGTTCAGATTGGAAAATAGGTGACATTCGAAAAGTGAAATGGGTCTGCGGGACATTTGGGAGATGTCGGTTGAGCGCGATCTGTGTTCTGAAGTAAGGAATCCGAAAGCGGGAGAGGCCCGCAGCAGACGGGGAAATCCGCGATGGGAGAGAACAACCGGCGCTCCAGCTCAGAACTTCACGGCTTCAGATCAGTGGGTCCGAGGTGTGTGGAGGGAGGGTCGGTCTTGGCGGGGGACGGGATGGGGGTGAGGACGTGACTGTGTCCTTGCATTGGTGGGGGCTGCATTTTATCAGGGTTACTGGAACACTGCGAATTTCAGCGCTGATTTTCCGATCCACAGACAGAGATTCTGTTCAATCCGCCCCTCGCACTCCCACAAGTCCTGTGAAGCCACATCGCGGGGTGGACCATGGCGAGAGCCCAGGTCCCAGCCGGTTGGTGGCGGCTCTCTCTGCGCGGATACACCTGCCCGTCACTCTGCTTTCTAAGTGGACAGTGTTTCTGGTGGCTGTGTCCTTTACAGAAGACATTTCTGGTTTTAACTTTGAAATGAAACCACTTCGGCTCCGGGTCGGAAAGCGACCCCAATCCTGATCCCTTTCCTTTCTGGCCGCTGCTCCGGGAAAGTCTCCGGCTAAGTTTGCCGGTGGGAAGCGGCATCGCGGCAACTTCACTCGAATCGAAAGTGTCCCGGGACAAGGGGAGGGTTCGTCATTTCCGAAAGTGGGCGTGTGTGTAAACGGGAGTGGACAGCAGATCAGACTGCAGAGGCGGCGTTTGCTTCCCGATGAACTGGGGGAGGTGCTCGGACCTGGCGGTTCTGCCTCAGTCCTGCTCCCCCGACCTGGAACACCTGGCGGTCAAGTGTCTCCCCGACTGTCTGCCCAAGGTATTCTCTGGGGTTATCCTGGTTGCAGTGAACATCACACCCCAGGCAGATAGCAAGGTGGCACTGAGCGCAGGTATTAACGTGCACCCAGCAGTGCATCCTGACTCCTCCCCCGTCATGGTTAGACCACAAGACGTAGGAGGAGAATTAGCCCATTCGACCCATTGAGTCTGCTTGGCCTTTGGATCATGGCTGATTTATTTTTTCCTCTTATCCCCATTCTCCTGCCTTCTCCCTGTAACCTGTGACGCCCTTACTGATCAAGAAATAATCAACCACCGCGTTCAATATACCCAATGACTTGGCCTCCACAGCCGTCTGTGGCAAAGAATTCCACAGCTTCAGGACCTTCTGGCTAAAGAAATTCCTCCTCATCTCTGTTATAAAGGGACGTCTTTCTATTCTAAGGCTGTGCCCTCTGGTCCTAGACTGCAGGAATCATCCTCTCCACGTCCACTCTGTCCAGGCCTTTCAATATTTGGTTGGTTTCAATGAGATCCCCCCTCATCCTTCCAAACTCCAGCGTGTACAGGCTCAGAGCCATCAAATGCTCCTCATACGTTAACCCTATCGCTCCTGGGATGTCTCTAATGCCAGCGCATCCTGCCTTAGATATGGGGCCCAAAACTGCTCACAATACTCCAAATGTGGTCTGACCAATGACTTATAAAGCCTCAGCATTACATCCTAGCTTTCATATTCTAGTGCTCTCGAGATGAATGCTAACATTGCATTTGCCTTCCTTTCCTTTGACTCAACCTGCAAGTTAACCTTCAGGGTATCCTGCACGAGGACTCCCAAGTCCCTTTGCATCTCTGATTTCTGAATTCACTCTCCATTTAGAAAATAGTTGAGGCCTGGATCACGGCCTGATATGGAAACTCCAATGCACAGGAACGCAAGAGGCTACAGAGTTTGGCGGATTCCATAAGTTCCATCACAGGTACAGCTCTCCCCACCATCAAGGACATCTGCAAGAGGCAATGTCTCAGGAAGGCAATGCCCATCCTTAATGATCCCCACCACCCAGGCCATGTAACATATGTATAACATATGTATATGGAATCAAGAAATCACTTGAATTCTCAATCCCAACCCCATTCCGATGTTTCTGTGGCCTCCTCCACAGCCAGAGTGAGCCCAACACATAAGAAGAACGTCAACTTATCTTCCCTCCAGGCACTATTGTATGTGGCGTCTGGTGTTGAGCATCTAGGCCTGTGTTTTATCTTAATTTCAGGCTCAACCCTTCCTCATTCAGCAGGAGAATATGAAGATTAAAACCAAGAGATTAAAACTATTTATCATCCAGAAAATAGAAAATTAAGACAATTCCTTTCAAAATGTATTCACATGCTTTGTGCGCTGTGTGACATTGCAGGGGAAAGTATAAAGTAGGAGTAAGAGCCCACACTGGGGAATATGAAGAAAAAACTGTATATTCAGTGAGACAAGATCAGCATACACAAAAATATATTATTCCAAACCTCTGTAATATTGAGAACAATTAATAAAGAGCCACATTTTCATTGAAATTTTTTTATTTTGAAAAATATTTTCGATTGCATATCTCTAGATAACAAGAAATTAAATTTTTGAACTACATTTACACATGTTTTTAAAGATCACAATAAACATAAATAAAATAATGGGAATTTATCTTCTGACCACTGGTAAAGAAGGAGGTACAAAGGCCCATTCATGAAGCCTGATGATAAGTTTTGACAGGATGATGTTGTTGACTGCCAAGGTGTAGTCAATGAACAACAGCCTGACATATGTGTTCTGGTTGTCTAGGTGATCCAGAGCAGAGTGAAGAGTCAGCAAGATAGAGTGTGTGTGCACCTATTGTAGAGTATTGTGAGCAGTTTTGGGCCCCATATCTAAGGAAGGATGTGCTGACATTGGAGAGGGTCCAGAGGAGGTTTAAAAGAATGATCCCAGGAACAGAGTTCTGTATACGGAGCACTTGATTGCACTGGGCCTGTACTCGCTGGGGTTTAGAAGGATGGAGGGGGGCAGGGATCTCATTGAAATGCACAAAATATTGAAAGATCTGGATAGAGTGGACATGGAGAGGATGTTTCCTGCAGTCTGGGACCAGAGGTCACAGCCTCAGAATAGAAGGACATCCCTTTCGAACAGAGATGAGGAGGAATTTCTTTAGCCAGAGGGTGGTGAATCTGTGGAATTCATCACCACAGATGGCTGTGGAGGCCAAGTCATTGGGTATATTTCAAGTGGAAGTTGAGAGGTTCTTGATTATTGGTATTGGTATTGTTATTGGTTTATTATTGTCACTTGTACCGAGGTAGAGTGAAAAGCTTGTCTTGTCTTACACACTGATTGTACAGGTCAATTCATTACACAGCGCAGTTACATTGAGTTAGTACAAAGTGCATTGAGTCACAGCTATAGAGAAAGTGCAGTGCAATAAGGTGCAAGGTCACAACAAGGCAGATTGTGAGGTCATAGTCCATCTCATTGTATAAAGGAACCGTTCAATAGTCTTATCATAGTGGGGTAGAAACTGTCCTTAAGTCTGGTGGTACATGCCCTCAGGCTCCTGTATCTTCTACCTGATGAAAGAGGAGAGAAGAGAGAATGTTCCAGGTGGGTGGGGTCTTTGATTATGCTGGGTGCAATACCAAGACAATGAGAGGTAAAGACAGAGTCCAAGGAGGGGAGGCTGGTGTCTGTAATGTGCTGGGCTGTGCCCACAACTTTCTGCAGCTTCTTGCAGTCCTGGGCAGAGCAGTTGCCGTACCAAGCCGTGATACATCCAGATAGGATACTTTCTATGGTACATCGATAAAAGCTGGTGAGAGACAAAGGGGACAAACCAAATTTCTTTCACCTCCTGAGGAAGTAGAGGCACTGGTGAGCTTTCTTGGCAGTGGCATCTAAGTGATTTGACCAGGACAGGCTGTTGGTGATATTCACTCCCAGGAACTTGAAGCTCTCAACCCTCTCGACCTCAGGACCGTTGATGTAGACAGGTGCATGTAAGGGCGTCAAAGGTTACGGGAAGAAGGCAGGAGAATGGGGTTGAGAGGGAGAAATAAATCGGCCATGACGCAAAGGCCAAGCAGACTCGATGGGCCGAATGGGCTAATTCTGCTCCTATGTCTCATGGTCTTACCATGATGGGGGAGGCATCAAGGTGCACCGTTGGATGCACGTTAATAACTGAGCTCATTTCCCCCAGTGCCTGCTTGCTGTCTGCCTAGGGTGGGATGTTCACTGCAACCAGGATAACCCCAGAGAACTCCCTGGGCAGACAGTCGGGGAGACACTTGACCGCCAGGTGTTCCAGGTCGGGGGAGCAGGACTGAGGCAGAACCGCCAGGTCCGAGCACCTCCCCCAGTTCATCGGGAAGCAAACACCGCCTCTGCAGTCTGATCTGCTGTCCACTCCTGTTTACACACACGCCCACATTCAGAAATGACGAACCCTCCCCTTGTCCCGGGAGACTTTCGATTCGGGTGAAGTTGCCGCGATGCCGCTTCCTACCGGCAAACTTAGCCGGAGACTTTGCTGGAGCAGCGGCCAGAAAGGAAAGGGATCAGGATTGGGGTCGCTTTCCGACCCGGAGACGAAGTGGTTTCATTTCAAAGTTAAAACCAGAAATGTCTTCTGTAAAGGACACAGCCACCAGAAACACTGTCCACTGAGAGAGCAGAATGACGGGCAGGTGTATCCGCGGAGAGAGAGCCGCCACCAACTGGCTGGGACCCGGGCTCTCCGCACCGTCCACCCCGCGGTGTGCCTTCACCGGAGTTGGGGGAGTGCGAGGGGCGGATTGAACAGAATCTCTGTCTGTGGATCGGAAGATCAGCGCTGAAATTCGCAGTGTTACCGTAACCCTGATAAAATGCAGCCCCCATCAATGCAGGGACACAGTCACGTCCTCACCCCTACCCCGTACCCTGCCGAGACCGACCCTCCCTCCACAACACCTCGGACTCCCTGACCTGAAGCCGTGAAGTTCTGAGCCGGAGCGCCGGTTGTTCTCTCCCATCGCGGATTTCCCCGTCTGCTGCGGGCCTCTCCCGCTTTCGGATTCCTTACTTCAGAACACAGATCGCTCTCTCCCGTGGTCTCCCAAATGTCCCGCAGACCCATTTCACTTTTCGAATGTCACCTATTTTCCGACCTGAACATATTAAAGCCGGCAGCATGGCAGAGAGAGCTCACAGCACAACCCACAGACACAGGACTCGGCAGCACCGGCGGCCGCTCCCGGATCACAAGCCGCTGCATTTCCATATCCAGAGTTTTAGTGGGAGAACAAGAGCCGTTTTCGGAGCTGATTCTGGTCTCAGATCGGTGCCTTATTGAGTGTCGGTGAAGATGGCATCGGGCAGTGTTTGGAGAGTTTGGATTGTGTGGCTGTTGTTTTCCGTGACCCTGAGCCTGGGCTGTGAGAGGCTGCAGTTACTGCAAGTTCTCAACACAGAGACTCTGGGCAAACTGAATGAAATGGTGAGTTGATCCCGCAGCCAGAGACGGGACCGGGACACTCCCGGGCTGGTTGTTGTTGAAGGTCAGGTGATTACAAGAAGGAGCCTGTTCTCCGGTATTTCTCTTTCTGGGGCTTGTCAGTAAAATTGACATCTTCTGTCTTAGGGCGGCCGGCTCCCCCGACAGTGTGTGACTGAGAGGCTGTCGTTGAAAACAAAGCCCTTGGATCTGGTGAAACTTTCCGCGGGGGTTCATGTGAGTAAACTCTGGATTTTACTTTCATGTAATTTGTTCTGGATATTTATGTTAAGGATCTGGTGTGTGAACTTTAACCAGAGAATGTGACAATAGCAGAACATCAAATCTTTCTCTCCAGGTCACACTCTTATTCTGACTCTATCAGTCTGACTCGAAGGAACCCGTTCACACTCATTATATCTCACTCAGTGATCTCACTCCTTCCGTCTGTTCCTCTGTCCCACTCACTGGTAGCTCACCCTCTGTATCTCACTCCCTCTCATGATCCCAAGGACTCTACTACTTTACCCCCTCTAAACATGCCGCCCTCTGTGACCTTTTGCTAATTCACTCTCTCCCTCTCTCTCCCCTCCCTCCCATTTCACTCTCTCTCTCATGAACTCACCCCCCCTCCCGCCCACTGAATTTATGTCTTCTGTTCATCTCCAGGAAGTACTATAATTCCCCCAAACCGTCAGGCAACCTGTGTCTACCATTGATGGAACCATCTCAGCCTCTTTAACTTCCTGATAACTGAGTTTCAGCGACAGATTGTGAGGTTTCCCTCTCCAGTTTGGTTAATTGATTCCACATCTTAGCTGGTCCATTGGAATCAAGGAGGAAAAGTCTGAGTGGGACCAGACAGAGGTGTTCAATATCATGGGTGGTTCTGTCATTGTCGGCAGCTTCAAACCTTTCCCTATGTCAAAGGTGTATATAACCAGAGGTCACAGATCTAAGACAAGAAGTTAGAGGATTAGATGGGATATCGTGGAAAGGATATTTTCCCCCAGTTTGTAGTTGGAATCTGGAACGCACTGCCTGAGAGGGTGGTGGTGACAGAGAATCTCACAACATTTGACTAATATCTGGATGATCAGTTGAGTAGCTTAGACATAGAAGTAAGACCACCAACCAAGTCTACCAATATTCCATTTCCTACATATTTACCAGACAGTTGTTTAAACTGTCACCTGTATATGCTGCTGTTCAATCTTTTCACACCTTCAGACAACTATTCAGACAACTGTTTCCTTTTACCCTTCTCAATTTCCCCTGCATGAGATTTCACATCTCTAGAACATCTCTCCCTCACCAGCTTTCATGAACAGTTCAGCCCAAACTTCTCGAGACTCACTTTGTAACTGCGAGTCCTGCCACATGGAAACCATTCCTGCAAATCAATTCTGCAATCTGTCAAGGACCTTGACATTCTGCCCTTCACCAGATCCCTTTCTAATGATAAGCTCCTCATTCACTGTTTAAACGTCTAACTGCAGACTACTATTCACATGGCTCTGGCCTTTGTTCAATTCACAGAAGTTAGCAATCCTCCGGTTGAGGGATGTTGGTTTGAAGCTGATGTTCAGTTTTGCCTCATCCTATTTTACTGAGACTCAGGAGTGCACTGTACCATATCTAATCCTTATTGGTACAAGGCCCCTTCTAATGTCACCATGTGTGTTTTGCACAGGCCCAGGACAGGATCCAGATTATCCATCAAACACTACACCACATCTGCAGGATCTACAGCAGGAACCTGGACTCAGTAATGTGGGCCCAGGGCACAGTGGAACATTTCAGGCTTCTGCTGGATCGGCAGCTCAGAGAGCTGGAAGACTGTGTCAGGAAACCAAGCACAGAGTCCAGGCCAAGGAAGAATGCCACAATTCTTAAATACTTTCGGAAACTGACAGAGTTTCTTAAACAGAAGGTGAGCTGGTTGAGATGAAACCCTCAGATTACTAACACATTCTTGCATCCAGTTTATGTATGTTCATTATCTAATGTATTTCCTTGTCTTTCCCCCTCTTTCAGGGATTCAGTGACTGTGCCTGGGAAATAACCCGCGCTGAGACCAGGGCACATTTACAACAGCTCCCTCTCATTATGGCAAAAGTCAGCGGAAATCACTGAAGATTTTCCAGAGACCATTTTATAAGGGATTAAGATTGATGACTATTAGTTTAAAGTTACTTTCACCCATGGAAAATGACATCTGAAAAGACTAATATTACATTCCAAAAGAAAATAAGGCAATTGCTTGAAATTTGAATGAAACACAAAATGGTGGAAATACTCAGCACGAGTGGAGAGGAAAACTGAGTTAATTCCTCGGATCAAAAATCTAAAATGATGAATGCTCATCAACCTGAAAGATAAACAGTTGTTCACCCCTCAGCTGCTGCCTGAGCTGTGCAGGGTTTCAGTATTTTTTGTTTTTTCACTATTTATTTTATTGTTATGTTGATGCAATTTTCAACTGGAAAATGATGTAGAACAGAGAATGTCTGGATCTTGCTCCATATATCAGTGTTGATTTAATTTATTGATATTTATTTTTGTATTATTTATCCTGTGATGAAATGTGAAGTTGGGGAATGATCCTGTTTCTGTTCCCTCTTTAAAGACTGGCAGCTCCTGCAATGCAAAATTCCAATTCTGGATAAGGAGCTCTGTGGTCAACGTAGTGATCTCACTGTCGTTCTGCAGCTTGCCTCTGTTGTGCTTGATATGATTTTAATTCCTTCTCTAAAATGAACTGAAAATTCTTCCTCAAATTGTCATTGTTGCAATGAAAGTATGCACTGGGAATGCCCCAGACAACACTAAGGCCACCCAATGGGTCGGTTTGTAGAACCATTCTGCTTGACTTCATCCCTGACCCACAGTGATCATCATGTGCTTGTTCTCCCAGTGGTCAGAAGATAAATTCACCTTAATTTATTTATATTTTTTGTGATCTTTTTAAAAACAAGTGCAAATGTAATTCAAATAATTTAATTTATTGATATTTATAGATATGCAATGGATAATATTTTTCTAAATAAAAAACATTTCAGTGAAGATGTGGCTCTATATTAATTATTCTCAATAATACGGTTTTGGAATAATAAATTTTTGTGTATGCTGATCTTCCTCACTGAATATAAAGCTTTCTCTTCATATTCCCCGGTGCGGGTTCTTCTTCTTACTTTATACTTTCCCCTGCAATGTCACACTGAGCAGAAAAAGCATGTGAATACATTTTGAGTTGAATTGTCTTAATTTTCTATTTTCTGGATGATAAATAGATTTAATCTCTTGAATTTAATCTTCATATTCTCCTGTTGAATGAGGAAGGGTTGAGTCTGGAATGAAGATACAACACAGGCCTGGAAGCTCAACAGCAGACGCCACATGCAATAGTGTTTGGAGATCATTCTACTTGTTTGTGTTGGGCTCACTCTGGCAGTGGAGGAGGCTGCAGTTACATTGAAATGGGATTGGGATTGAGAATTCAAGTGATTTCTGATTCCAGTATCCCAAGTTCAAGCTCAAGTTCATTTTCAGATGCATCCACACACAGGGAATAACTCTCATGAAAATTAGCTTTTCCCAGCAGCAGCAGCACAGCATATCACAAGCATGACAAACATAAGTTAACATAAATTAACATCAGTTATACATATGTTCCAAAATAAACATAACAACATGTGCAAGTTGAGAGAGAGAAAAAAGAAATATAACCCGAGGCAGTGTTCAGGTATTTCAGTTGGGTTCAGGAGCCTGACAGCAGTGGGGAAGAAGCTGTTGTTGAACCTTGAGGTGTGGGTCTTCAGGCTCGTGTACCTCCTGCCTGGTGGCAGCAATGAGAAGAGGACATGGCCTGGGTGGTGGGGATCATTAATGATGGACATCACCTTCCCACGACATTGCCTCTTGTAGATGTACTTGACGGCGGGGTGAGCAGTACCTGCGATGGAACTCACTGAGTCTGCTAACCTCTGTAGCCTCTTGCATTCCTGTGCATTGGATTTTCCAGGCCATGATCCAACCAGTCAGAATGTTTTCCATTGCACATCTGCAGAATTTCATTAGAGTCTTCAATGACATGCTGAATCCCCTTAAACTTCCAGGAAATTATCAGTGCTGGCACACCTTCTTCATTGTTGCATCTATGCGCTGGGGGCAGGATAGGTCCCCTGAGATACTGACATCCAGGAACAGGAAGGTACTCACTCTTTCCAATGCAGACCCATCAATGAGGACTGGTGCATGGTCAGTGAGGAGATGAGGTCTCTGATCCATACGGATGTGGTCTCCCAGTGAGGAAGTCAAAGAATCAATTGAAGAGGGAGGTACAGAGGCCATTCATGAAGCCAGATGATAAGTTTTGACAGGATGATAGAACATAGAACATAGAACAATTACAGCACAATTCAGGCCCTTCGGCCCAAAAACCTGTGCCGATCATGTCCCAACCCTAGAAATTACTAGGCTTACCTGAGGAGGTGTAGGATTAATAAACTATAACTGTATTGATATCTTAAGACGGATGAGAATTATGGCTGCTCGAAATACTGATTTAAAAAGTGTCCTTCAGGCCAGAACAGCCACACCACTGCTTACCTGGGCTGGGTGCTGTGTGGTAATTGCTGTGTCTGGAACTTAATTGGATTCCCATTATGCTTGACTATGGAGATGATGATCAAGCTTAACGGGAAACGGGAAGGCTGTCTCAAACAATGAAGGTGATACCTGCCTTTGTCTCACCCGATTGCAAAATGATTAGCTGAACCTGTGGTGTGAGGCTGCTCTTTGTCCATCTGCAGTAACCCTTTGTCTGTTTCCTGCTCAACCAAGAACTTCGGCACCTGACTCATTAAAGTGTGTGTGACAATACCTGTATAAATCTCTGTCTACCACTTTGTACTGGGAGAACTCGGAAGTGACTCTTGGTGAGTGCTGGAGAATTCTCCTAGCGGTGCACTGCTAATAAAGGTATTTGTTCGAATCGACCTCCTGGCACTGTGTTACTTACAGCGGACAGAAGGGGAAAATTAATTTCGGGACGACATACCCATAGCCCTCAAATTAACTCAGCTCCATATACCGATCAAACAGTCTCTTGAAAGACCCTATCATATCAGCCTCCAACACCGTTGCCGGCAGCCCATTCCAAGCGCTCACCACACTCTGAGTAAAAAACTTAACCCTGGCATCTCCTCCATATCTACTCCCCAGCACCTTAAACCTATATCGTTAAACCTATGATGTTGTTGAACGCCACGGTGTAGTCAATGAGCAACGGCCAGTCATATGTGTTCTGGTTCTCCAGGTGATCCAGAGCAGAGTGATGAGCCTGCAAGATAGAGTCTGCCGTACACCTATTGTGGAGTACTGTGCACAGATTTGGGCACCATATCTCAGGAAGGATGTTCTGGCATTGGAGAGGCTCCAGAGGAGGGTTAAAAGAATGATCCCAGGAACAAAGGGGTCATCTTAGAAGGAGCATTTGATGGCTCTGGGCCTGTACGTGCTGGAGGTTGGAAAGATGAGAGGGGGATGGCATTGGAACCTGCCGAATATTGAAAGGTCTGGACAGAGTGGACGTGGAGAGGATGTTTTCTGCAGTCGGGGACCAGAGGTCACAGTCTCAGAACAGAAGGACTTTCCTTTAGAACAGAGATAAAGAGGAATTTCTTCAGCCAGAGGATGGTAAATTTGAGGAATCTGTGGCAGACAGTTGGGGTTACACTTGACCACAAGATGTTTCAGGTCGGGGGAGCAGGACTGAGGCAGAACCTCCAGGTCTGAGCACCTCCCCCAGTTCAACAGGAAGCAAACGCCGCCTCTTCTGCAGTCTGATCTGCTGTCCACTCCTGTTTACACACACGCCCACATTCGGAAATGACGAACCCTCCCCTTGTCCCGGGACACTTTCGATTCGGGTGAAGTTGCCGCGACGCCGCTTCCCACCGGCAAACTTTGCCGGAGACTTTGCCGGAGCAGCAGCCAGAAGGGAAAGGGATCAGGATCGGGGTCGCTTTCCGACCCGGAGCCGAAGCGGTTTCATTTCAAAGAACAAAAACCAGAAATGTCTTCTGTAAAGGACACAGCCACCAGAAGCACTGTCTACTTAGAGAGCAGAGTGACGGGCAGGTGTATCCGCGCAGAGAGAGCCGCCACCAAGCTGCTGGGACCCGGGCTCTCCGCACCGTCCACCCCGCGGTGTGGCTTCACAGGACTTGTGGGAGTGCGAGGGGCGGATTGAACAGAATCTCTGTCTGTGGATCGGAAGATCAGCGCTGAAAGGCGCAGTGTTACCGTCACCCTGATAAAATGTAGCCCCCACCAATGCAGGAACACAGTCACATCCCCACCACCACCCCGTCCCCTGCTGAGACCGACCCTCCCTCCACGACACCTCGGACCCCCTAATCTGAAGCCGTGAAGTTCTGAGCCGGAGCTCCGGTTGTTCTCTCCCATCGTGGATTTTCCCATCGCTTCTGCGGGACTCTCCCGCTTTCGGATTCCTTACTTTAGAACGCAGATCGCTCTCTCCCGTGGTCTCCCAAATGTCCCGCAGACCCATTTCACTTTTCGAATGTCACCTATTTTCCGATCTGAACATATTAAAGCCGGCAGCATGGCAGAGAGAGCTCACAGCACAACCCACAGACACAGGACTCGGCAGCACCGGCGGCCGCTCCCGGATCACAAGCCGCTGCATTTCCATATCCAGAGTTTCAGTGGGAGAACAAGAGCCGTTTTCGGAGCTGATTCTGGTCTCAGATCGGTGCTTTATTGAGTGTCGGGTGAAAGATGGCATCGGGCAGTGTTTGGAGAGTTTGGATTGTGCGGCTGTCGTTGTCCGTGACCCTGAGCCTGGGCTGTGAGAGGCTGCAGTTACTGCAAATTCTCAACACAGAGACTCTGGGCAAACTGAATGAAATGGTGAGTTGATCCCGCAGCCAGAGACGGGACCGGGACACTCCCGGGCCGGTTGTTGTTGAAGGTCAAGTGATTACACGGAGCCTGTTCTCCGGTATTTCTCTTTCTGGGTCTTGTCAGTAACATTGACATCTTCTGTCTCAGGGCGGCCGGCTCCCCCGACAGTGTGTGACCGAGAGGCTGTCGTTGAAAACCAAGCCCTTGGACCTGGTGAAACTTTCCGCGGGGGTTCATGTGAGTAAACTCTGGATTTTGCTTTCATCTAATTCGTTCGAGATATTTATGTTATGTTAAGGATCTGGTGTGTGAACTTTAACCAGAGAATGTGACAATAGCAGAACATCAATTCTTTCTCTCCAGGTCACGCTCTTATTCTGACTCTATCAGTATGACTCGAAGGAACCCGTTCATGCTCAATATATCTCACTCAGTGATCTCACTCCTTCCGTCTGTTCCTCTGTCCCACTCACTGGTCCCTCACCCTCTGTATCTCACTCACTTTCATGATCCCAAGGGCCCTACTTTACCCCCTCTAAACATATCGCCCTCTCTTACCTTCTGCTAATTCCCTCTCTCTCCCCCTATGACCTATGTAACCTCTCCTATATAACCAGTGGTCATAGATTTTTTTTTATTTCTGTTCAGAGCAATTTTAAGATACTTGGGCAGAAAGAATTGACCGCATCAGTCACAGATACCAAGAACTGGTACATCCGAAGTCAGAGGATTAGGTGGGATATCAGGAAAAGGATATTTTCCCGCAGTTTGTAGTTGGAATCTGGAACGCACTGCCTGAGAGGGAGGTGGAGATAGAGAGTCTCACAACATTTAAGAAGTATCTCGTTGAGCAGTTGAATTGCTTAGACATAGAAGTAAGTGCACTGATGGAATCCTGGTGAGTGGGATTGGCTTACCTTGCTGTTCGATGGACAGCATGGACAGAGGGCGCTGAAGGATCTGCTTCTTTGACGCTGGGAATCGTCTCCACTGAGGTTCAGAAATTTGCAAGATGCCAATGCACAATTCTTAACTTAAATATGCAATGAGGACTGCACATCACGAGCTTGACGTAGTGAACCTTTTGCAAGACTCCACTTCTCGTCCCCTCCTCCCTTTATCTTCTTTCGACTGTTCCTCATTCCCCAGAGAACTTCACCAATGTGCCATTTCCTGCATATTTACCAGGTAGTTGTTGTAACTGTCACCTTTATATGTTCCTGTTCAATCCTTTCACACAACGCATTCAGACAACAATTTCCTCTTAACCTTCTTGATTCCCCTACATGAGCTTTCGCATATCTTGAACACCTCTCCCTCCCCATCTGCCTTGAGTTGTTCAGCCCAAATTTCTCGAGACTCACTTTGTAACTGAAAGTCCCGCCACATTGAAACCATTCTTGCAAATCATTTCTGCAATCTGTCAAGGACCTTGACATTCTGTCCTTCACCTGATCCCTTTCTTGTGATAAGTTCCTCATGCACTGTTTAAAACTCTAACTGTAGACTGGTAGTAACATGGCTCTGGCCTTTGTTCAATTCACAGAAGTTTGCAGTCCCCAATTTGAGGGATGTTGGTTTGAAGCTGATGTTCAGTTTTACCTTGTCCTAGTTCACTGAGACTTATCAGTGGACTGTACTATATCTAATCCTTATTGGTACAAGGCCCCTTCTAATGTCACCATGTGTGTTTTGCACAGGCCCAGGACAGGATCCAGATTGTCCATCAAACACTACACCACATCCGCAGGATCTACAGCAGGAACCTGAGCTCAGTAACGTGGGCCCAGGGCACAGTGGAACACTTCAGGCTTCTGCTGGGTCGGCAGCTCAGAGAGCTGGAAGACTGTGTCAGGAAACCAAGCACAGAGTCCAGGCCAAGGAAGAATGCCACAATTCTTAAATACTTTCGGAAACTGACAGAGTTTCTTAGACAGAAGGTGAGCTGGTTGAGATGAAACCCTGAGATCACCATCACATTCTTGCATCCAGTTTATGTATGTTCATTATCTAATGTATTATTTGTCTTTCCCCCTCTTTCAGGGATTCAGTGACTGTGCCTGGGAAATAACTCACGCTGAGACCAGGGCACATTTACAACAGCTCCCTCTCATTATGGCAAAAGTCAGTGGAGATCACTGAAGATTATCCAGAGACCATTTTATAAGGGATTAAGATTGATGCTATTGGTTTAAAGTAATTTTCATCCATGGGAAAGGACATCTGCAAAGACTAATATTACATTCCAAAAGAAAATAAGGCAATTGCTGGAAATTTGAATGAAACACAACATGGTGGAAATACTCAGCACGAGTGGAGAGGAAAACTGAGTTAATTCTTCGGGTCAAAAATCTAAAGTGATGAATGCTCATCAACCTGAAACATAAACTGTTGTTCACCCCTCAGCTGCTGCCTGAGCTCTGCAGGGTTTCAGTATTTTCTGTTTATTTTTACTATTTATTATATTGTTATATTGATGCCATTTTCGTTCGGCAAGTGATGTAGAACAGATAATGTCTGGATCTTTCTCCATATTTCAGTGATGATTTAATTTATTGATATTTATTTTTGTATTATTTATCCTGTGATGAAATGTGAAGTTGGGGAATGATCCTGTTTCTGTTCCCTCTTTAAAGACTGGCAGCTCCTGCAATGCAAAATTCCAATTCTGGGTAAGGAGCTCTCTGGTCAACGTAGCGATCTCACTGCCTTTCTGCAGCTTGTCTCTGTTGTGCTGGGCACTATTTTAGTTCCTTCTCTAAAATGAACTGGTTGATATCTCGTTTTCCACATTTTCATGTGAATGAAATTTTTCATGTTTCGTTCAGAATGTTCGAGTGCTGACACTTTGATCTGAGAGTTGTAGGTTTTTGCCCCTTTCCAAAGGAAAACTGCTTAATTTCCATTCCTTATTTTCCTGAAAATTCTTCCTCCAATTGTCATTGTTGCAATGAAAGTATGCACTGGGAATGCCCCATCCTACACTGAGGCCTCACAGTGAGTGGGTTTGCAGAACCATTCTGCTTGACTTCATCCCTGACCCATAGTGATCATCATGAGCTTGTTCACCCAGTGGTCAGAAGATAAATTCACCTTAATTTATTCATATTTATTGTGATCTTATTAAAACATGTGTAAATGTCGTTCAACAATTTTAATATATGGTTATTTATAGATATGCAATGGATAGTATTTTTCTAAATAAAATCATTTCAGTGAAGATGTGGCTCTGTATTAATTATTCTCAATATTACACATTTTATGAATAATATGTTTGTGTATGCTGATCTTCATCGCTGAATATAAAGTTTCTTCTTCATATTCCTTGGCGTGGGCTCTTCCCCTGCAATGTCACACAGCACACGAAGCAGGTGAATACATTTTGTATTGAATTGTCTTAATTTTCTATTTTCTGGATGATAAATGGAATTAATCTCTTGGTTTTAATCATCATATTCTCCTGTTGAATGAGGAAAGGTTGAGCCTGAAATGAAGATACAACACAGGCCTGGATGCTCAACAGCAAACGCCACATGCAATAGTGCTTTGACGGAAGATAAATTGTTGTTCTTCTTGTTTTGGTACTCCCAGGCACTCCTTAGACAAAATACTGGTCCCCTGAGTTGATATGTAACCATGTGATTACCAACAGATTAACGCAGCCACTTTATACTTGTTCATTATCTGATTTTTTTTTGTCTTTCCTTCTTTCAGGGATTCAGCAACTGTGCCTGTGAAATTACCCATGCTGAGACCAGGGCACGTTTACAACGGCTCCTTCTCAACATGGCAAAAAATCAGCAGGGATTCCTGAAGATTTTCCAGAGACAACTTCATAAGAGACTGAGATTGTTGACTATTTATTTAAAATAACTTCTATTTATCTAAAAGGATAACTTAAGAGTCTAATATTGCATTTTAAAATAAAATAAAACAATTGCTGGAAATTTCAATGAAAACAGAAGATGGTCATATACTCAGTAGGTGTGCAGAGGAAATCTGAGTTGATATCTCGGGTCAAAAAACTGCCATTATGAATCCTCATCAACTTGAAACCTTAACTAATATTCCTCGCCCTCAGCTGGTGCCTGAACTGTGAAGCGTTCTCAGTATTTTCTGTTTTTATGATGTATTATGATGTAATATTGATGCGATTTTCATCCGGTGAATGATGGAGAACAGAGAATGCCGGGATCTTTCTCCATATTTGATTGTTAGATTTAATTTGTTGATCATTATTTTTGTATTATTACCCTGTGATGAAATGCGAACTTGGTGAATGATCCTGTTTCTGTTCCCTCTTTGAAGACTGGCAGCTCCTGCAATGCACAGTTCCATTTCTGAATAAGGTGCTCTGTGGCCAGCTTCTCATTCTCGTTGCCTTTCTGCAGATTGACTCTTGTTATTGTTGACACTATTTGGTTCCAACTCTAAAATGAACAGCGTGACGTGTCATTTTCTACAAGTTGACCTAAATGAAATGTTGCAATTTTTGCCCAGTTTGCTTCTGTAGGAATATTTTTAGGTAGAGAATTGCAGTTTTTTCCCCATTTTCAAAGGTAAACTGTTTAATTTCCATTCTTTTTCCTGAAGTTATTCCTCCACTTATCGAATCCATTCTGTTTGACTTCAAGCTGACCCACAGTGATCATCATGTGTTTGTTCTGTCAGTGGTCAGAAGATAAATTCACCTTAATTTATTTATATTTATTGTGTTTTTCTTAGAACATGTGTAAAGGTAGTTCAAAATCGTTATTGACATATTGTTATTGAGATATATGCAATGGATAATGCTTTTCGAAATAAAAATAAAACACTTTTTCAGCGGAGATGTGGATATAAAATATTTTCAAGACTTACTGCCCAATGCCATCTGAGTTGCTTTGCTTTGGATGGCGTCGTGCTTCTGTTGTTAACAATAAATAACACGGACTTCATCAACACATTCATCTGTCCCTGTGATATACGTTTCTGCAATATCATATGTTCCTGCGATAGCCCTCTGATATTTATCCCTTTGACTGTTCCACGCAGAACATAGAACAGTACAGCACAGGAACCGGCCCTTCGGCCCACGATGTCTGTGCCGACCATGAAGCCGATTTAAACTAATCCCATCTCCCTGCACATTGTGCACATCTGCCCATCACCTGCCCGTTCAGTTTACTGTTCACTCTGGAGAATGGAAGGAAATAGGGACACGGAGCCTAAGTGAGGGATATTAAAGCATCTCAGGGCGGTAGTTTTCTATCAACACCTGGGATGTGGGAAGGCAAGATTTGAGGGTCCGTGCCCAATTTTCCAGAATTTTATTCAGGTTGGGAAACTTGTCGTGAGACTTGGAGAAATATTTGAATTCCAATGTCCCGGGTGCCTTTGTTCATCCTGGTTCAAGGGCTGAAGTTTGGGCAGTGACGTTGAAGAAACCATGTCTTCCGATGTATGAAATGCAAATGATTTGCACTGCAGCGGGTGTATATCGATAGTGAGGAAAGTGAATGTCCAGGTGATGCGTGGGATGGGATTTTTGTTGGTTTCATCATTATAGCGGTGTTCATTCTTCAGTGTACGCGCAAGGTTATTGTCATATGCCAAATGCAAAATTTCCATGTAAACCATTCGTTTAAAACGTCTTAAAATGTACAAAATAGACTTGAATCATAATAAAAGGCAACGATACTTAAAGAGTGTCCGGCGTTAGAATTAACTAGAATAAAAATTGAAATGAACGTACAGGTAATGTAAAATGGAAACACGGGAGCAAAAATATAAGAGCAAGGTAAAATAAGTAATAAGGGAGGAATGAGGAAGGAAATATAAATGCACATCGAAACTACTGCAGCTCATGATCATGTGGTGTTCAGCAAAAGAAGGAATAGGACCAATGAAGGTGAGAACAAAGTATAAGAGAAACAAAGGACTGCAGATGCTGGAACCTAGATGCAAAACACGATGATGCTGGAGGAACTCAGCAGGCCAGGCAGCATCCGTGGAGAAAAGCAGGCGGTCAACGTTTCGGGTCAGGACCCTTCTTCAGGACCGAAGATAGGAAACGGGGAAGCCCAATATACAGAGGGATAAAACAGAGCAGTGAAAGGTGGACAAAAAGGGGGAGGCGGGGTGGTGATAGGTAGATATCACCTCATTTTCCATCTCGGAACCTTGCAGCCTAATAGCATGAACATTGAATTCTCCCACTTTTAAGTAATTCCCACAAACACCACCCCCCCACCCCCCACCGTGCCCCTTCTTTTCTTCCTTTTCCGAGTCTATCTTTCTTTTTTCTACCTTTTTTCCTCCTTACCTTTGACCCATCCCCTCCCCCGCACCTGCCTATCACTATCTCTTACCTGCATCTACCTATCACCGCCTTGTGCCCACCCCGCCTCTCCTCTTCTGTCCACCTATCACTGCTCTGCTTTTCCCTCCTATATACTGGGCTACCCCTTTTCCTATCTTCAGTCCTGAAGAAGGGTCCTGACCCGAAACGTTGACCGCCTGCTTTTCTCCACGGATGCTGCCTGGCCTGCTGAGTTCCTCCAGCATCATCGTGGTTTTCATCCAGAGAACAAAGCATAATTTTTCTATTCACGTTGGAGACAGTTTTATGGCAAATGACTGAAGGTTGTGGAAAAAACGTTATAAAGCAGAGATCAGGAGTGCAGGTAACAGACTCCAGGCAGAGGAATCCAAAATATTTAGAGATGTAAATATAAAAAAAACCTGGCAATTATAAATGGAAAAATAAATATCAGTTCAGTAAAAATATGATTTTCTGAAAAATTTTATTTACAGAAAAATGGCCTCCTTCAATGTAAGGTATTACAGTGTATAAAAGAACATCGTCTGTTCTAAATCCCTTAATAAATATTATCTTACAAATACAATTTATGAATTTACTTCGCATTATACAAAACAATAACAATTCAGTAGACGAAATAATCACAACTTTCGAAATAAAAATACACAAATAAATGAATAAATAGATATAATTTCAATTAATAAATAAATAGATAAATAGATGATTAAATAAATAAATAGATTGATGTGTGCATTGGGCTTGAGGGGATTTGAAACAATGGCCACGGTGAAAGTGGAGTGGCGAAAGTCAGTGCAGATCTCGATTTACTGGCCAGCAAACCCATCCCGGAGAGCTCGGAAGGATTCTCGGATCCTGGATGAAGTTTGGCGTCCCTGATGCTCATCACTGGGAAGATCAGGAACTGGAATACGCAGCCTTGCAAAGCTAAGAGGACAATATGGCCAACATTTGAAATATGGCTTGAACCCATCATTTATCGCAGGACACAACTCACAACATCACAATGTTACGTGAAGTGCAATATCCTGTAAATTCGGGTTCTTCGAAAAAATGCCATAGTATGATAGAAACAGCACGAAATCCCGTTGAAATAGGCAGCAAATGTGGAAGAATATCAAGACATAACCTCCATTCAAGTAACTTCCAGCTGAAGCCGGTACATATAAAATATTGCTGCTCTTTTAAATGAAGGACCATGTTTCTTTTCCCATGCTATCCACGCCTGTGAAATTATTCAGTTCCTTCCACTTTTTGCCACGATGAGAAGAATCTGCTGTAAGTAGGCTCTTGTCTCGGCACGGATTATTTCCCAGGCACAGTCGGCAAATTTCTAGAAAAAGGAAGTATTCAGGAGAGCACATTAGCGAATGAATGGACCGAAAATGGGCGAAATGCAATATCCGCAGGTAAGTAACAGGGTATAACCGCGGCCAGCCCACCTTCTGTTTAAGAAAGCTTCGCAGTTTTCTAAAATATTTGTCAATTGCAATCTTTCTCTTTGGCCGAGCGTCCGGTACTGATTTCGAGGCGCATTCTTCCAGCTCTCTGAGCTGCCCATCAAGGAGAAGCCTAAAACTTTCCACCTCTTTGTGGGGCCACGGGACAGAACCCAGACCCATGCCGTACATCTCGTGGGTTTGCCGCAGTGTTTGGTGGACAACCTGCATCTTCTCGTGGGTCTGTACAAAGGACACAGGGTGACATTAGAACGGTCTTGCCAGCAATTAGGTTCTGCAGCAGTTATGAAAACGGAACAAGAGGCAATGAAACCGGAGAAACACGAACTGGGAGACGTTTTGTCTTAGAGACTTGAAATGGGATCTGACCCAAAGGGACCGAGAACGCTTATTTGCGTGTCAACAGTAAACGAGCTTCAAAAGATTATGACAGGTACTTGGGCGCAGTATCGACATATGTCGGGAAGCGGCAAAAGCAAAGTAATATCTCTGGATTATTAGGGACATAGTTCCGCCTCATAGATTCACGGTGAACAAAACAACAGGAGACATGCCCTCTGAACAACGAGAGCCGCTGAGAGTCAACAAGAATATGAAGTTTATAATAAAAAAAGAAAACTCAAATGACTTTCATAGGTATGTTAGTAGGATAATAACATTCACAAGAAATGTGGGACTAGGTGCTGGGGAAAACGAAAGTTATCCTTTGGATGCAAAGTACATGGCTGAGGAATTAAAGAAATACTTTATCCATGCCTCCCTGAAGTGACGGCAGACGCAAACCTCACATCACTGGAAGGCATTCCAGATATTAACGGGGATAAAACGAAAAGTTTGGCAGTATTCAAAGTGGAAAATTCTCCTAACCTGATTGGAATACAGTTGAGATTAAGGAGCAAATTAAGGAAAGTGAAAGTGGGGTTCTGGATGCATCTCCTAGTTTTCCTTGGATACTACAGTAATTCCAGGAGGCGGGAAGACTGAAAATATTACATGCACATCCCAGAGGAGAGGGATAATCCGGGAAAGGATATGCAGTTTATCCCTTCTTCACTAGTCGGAACCCCTGCCTAGAAATTCCAGGGTTATGTCACTAAACTGGCACTATGTAATTTTCATGATATTAGGTCAAGGAGGTGAGCCAGACCAAATTGTTAAAGAGAAAAAGATAAGACGTGCCCAGAATATTAGAGAACATTAAATCCTTGGAAGGGGTAATAAAATTTCAGTGAATCGGGTTAGAGTATCTGATCTGATTACAAAGAGTAAACGTGTTAGTGGGAGTAAGACAAAGTAATTGAGAAAAGTACAGAAGGAATAGGAACATGAGTAAGCCCAAGAACCCCACTCGCCCCGACTGAATAGTAGAAATCAGCCTATAGATGATCCTTCATCTCAGAGTCATTTCCCACTCAATGTCCATACCCCTCGATACCCCGGCATCTTACTTAAGCCTTGACTAAACCCATTGATTCAGCATCAGCAGTTTCTGAGTTAGAGAATTGCAAAGATTCTCGGTCCCTTGACTGAAGAAATTTCACCTTGAGATTTCACGTTGAAGTAAGCACAGACTTGTCCTGGAGGTAGTGTGGCGAAGATTTATTAGATTTATCTCTGCGGTGGTTTTGGACAAACAAATTAATGAATTGGAAGCGGGAGTAGGTCACGTGGTCCACCCAGACTGCTCTGCCATTTAAGAAGATGAAGGCTGATCAAAAATACACCCATCTCTACTTTAAATCTATTCTAAGACTCTGATCCCAACGAGCTTTGAGAAAGGATGTTCAAAAGACCTGCGACCATCCGCCAAAAAAAAACTGCCTCCCCTCTGTCTTTATCCAGCGATCACTTGTCTTTTTTTAAAACTGTGATCCCCGAGTTCCAGATTCTCTCAAAAGTAGAATCATACTTTCCCATCCACTCTGTCAAGTTCTAAAGGAAACAAAAGTTACGGGGATTTGGACAAGAAAATAGAACTGATCGGATGAATCATATGTACGCGGTGGACTTCAGGGTCTGGTGATCTAAGCTGCAATGCAACAAAGTAAGAAATCCCTGCCTTTCTTGGGTACGAAAAATAAAACAAACACAGGATATTGCATGCTTTGTCACACCAACAGCCTTAAACTAATACAACTGGGCTTCCTTACTTTAGCACTCAAATCTCCTTGAATCAAAGGCTGATTCACTTGCACAGCACAGTAACAGGCTCTTTGGCCATGTCTGCGTTAACCAGGATGCCAATCTAACTAGTCCTATCTACTTGCACATGGTCCGCATCCCCCTATTCCCTGTCTGCTCATGTGTCTGTCTAAATGTCTCCCAAACGTTGCTATTGTATCTGTTTCTACCCCCTCCCCGGGCAGCGCGTTCCGGGCACCTATCACTGTGTAAAAAACTTACCTTTCAAATCTCCTTTAAACTTCCCACTTCTCGCCTTAAACTTAAGCCCTCTAGTATTTTATATTGGCACTTTCAGGGAGCTATGGGCTTGCACCCAAGATCCCTGTATACATGAATGACCCGAAAGGTCCTGCCATATTTTCCTCTCGCATTTGAGCCCCCCCCCCCCCCCCAAAGTGCACCACCTCACAATTGTCCGGATTAAACTCCATCTGCCATTTCTCTGCCCAAATTTCCAGCTGATCTATATCCTGCTGTATCCTTTGACAACCTTCCTCACTATCCACAACTCCTCCAATAGTTCTGTTGTCTGCAAACTTACTAATCAGACCACCCACATTTCCATCGACACGATATTACTGTACTTTGATGGACCCTTCACATGTTTCGAGCGACAGCACAACAAGAGCGCTCTGTACTTCGACATTGTCCGCTTTCTGACTGCTTAAATGATATTTTGTTCACTCAGACCAGCACCATAATTGTATAAGCTCACAGTTTCTCACATTATTTTCCCACCTACCTCCCACCTGTCTTCACCTTGTCTTTATCCCTTTGCGGACACTTTGCGTCTTCTGCGCAGCTTCCTTTCACTTAGCAGCGACCAACTTGGATATATTACACTTTGTATTTTCGTCTAATTCATCAATAAACATTGTAAATGGCTCCCCGTACCTTCATTCACATTACCGTGGCACCTTATTACAAACAGCCTGGTAACATGAGTGGAGACTGTTCCTTTCTATGGTTTTAGCCAATCCTCAATCCTTGCTGATATTTTAATCCAATCTCATCATTCTCCACTTTATGGAACAACCACTTCTTCCAGGAACTGTTGAAACGCTAAACACCATCTACTGCCTACCCTTTAGACTGCCAGTTATAACCTCAGTAAAAACTCCGTTAGATGTGCCAATGTTCGTGGGAGGCCGTTTTCTCGGTCTCTGAGATCTGAGGAATGAATTCCACAATCGTTTTCACATCTATGTTGCGCCAACATGAGGTCACATCAACAGACGGTGAAGGTTCTAAATAATACGTTTGGGAACAGAATGAAATAACTCACCATCAACCCTTCCAAAAGATTCACCAGTTTCAAGGGCTGGGTTTTCAGCCAGACTCTCTCTCTCACACACCGCCAGGGAAAGGGACCGCCCTGAGAAGGAGAAGGCAAACTTTATTAATGGAAAATCCACAAACCAAAACAGCATAAAAGCGCGGGGATCAGAGGTGAAATGACAAACTATCGCGCCGTTTCTGACCATTGAAATCAAACAGCCCGGGAGGGTCCCGAACCCGTCTCTGGCTGCGGGATCAACTCACCATTTCATCCAGTTTGTCCAGAGTCTTTGTACTGAGATCATGCAGTAACTGCAGCCTCTCACAGCCCAGGCTCAGGGTCACGGACAACAACAGCCACACAATCCAAACTCTCCAAACACTGCCCGATGCCATCTTCACCGACACTCAATAAAGCACCGATCTGAGACCAGAATCAGCTCCGAAAACGGCTCTTGTTCGCCGATTGGAACTCTGATATGGAAATGCAGCAGCTTGTGATCCGGGAGCGTCCTGTGGTGCTGCCGAGTCCTGTGTCTGTGGGTTGTGCTGTGAGCTCTCTCTGCCATGCTGCCGGCTTTAATATCCGGTCGGAAAATAGGTGACATTCGAAAAGTGAAATGGGTCTGCGGGACATTTAGGAGACGTCGGGAGAGCGCGATCTGTGTTCTGAAGTAAGGAATCCGAAAGCGGGAGAGTCCCGCAGCAGCGACGGGGAAATCCGCGATGGGAGAGAACAACCGGCGCTCCGGCTCAGAACTTCACGGCTTCAGATAAGGGGGTCCGAGGTGTTGTGGAGGGAGGGTCGGTCTTGGCAGGGGACGGGTGGTGGTAGGGACGTGACTGTGTCCTTGCATTGGTGGGGGCTGCATTTTTATCAGGGTTACGGTAACACTGCGAATTTCAGCGCTGATCTTCCGATCCACAGACAGAGATTCTGTTCAATCCGCCCCTCGCACTCCCACAAGTCCGGTGAAGCCACATCGCGGGGTGGACCATGGCGAGAGCCCGAGTCCCAGCCGGTTGGTGGCGGCTCTCTCCCCGCGGATACACCTGCCCGTCACTCTGCTCTCTAAGTAGACGGTGTTTCTGGTGGCTGTGTCCTTTATAGAAGACATTTTTGGTTTTCTCTTTGAAATGAAGCCGCTTCGGCTCCGGGTCGGAAAGCGACCCCGATCCTGATCCCTTTCCTTTCTGGCCGCTGCTCCGGGAAGGTCTCCAGCTCCGTTTGCCGGTGGGAAGCGGCGTCGCGGCAACTTCACCCGAATCGAAAGTGTCCCGGGACAAGGGGAGGGTTCGTCATTTCCGAAAGTGGGCGTGTGTGTAAACGGGAGTGGACAGCAGATCAGACTGCAGGAATTGGAATCTGAAACCGCTGGAATTCTCAACCACGCTCTCATTTCGACCTCACCGCGACCTGCTCCACCCCACTGCCGGAGTGTAGTCCAACGTATACCTGGAGAACAACACCTCAGCTTGCGTAAGCTTGCCTTAGCATCTTCGCATCAGATTCAACCCTCCCTCGTTCAGAGAGGGAACATGAATACCAGAAACCAAGAGAAAACCAAAAATCTGCTCAGAGCCGCGGGTGTTCCGTCCACTTGGGGAGGAAGGCGGTGCACAGCGAGGGGCTGCCTTGTGTCTGCGGATTATCGACTATCAGCGTTGGTATTGGTATTGGTTTATTATTGTCACTTGTACCGAGGTACTGTGAAAAACTTGTCTTGCATCCCGATCGTACAGGTCAATTCATGACACAGTGCAGTTACATTGGGTTAGTACAGAGGGAAGGTTGTGGTGACAACGGCCGCGAAGGTGCCACCGCCCTGTTCCAGGGAGAGAAATTCTTTGGAATCCATTCATTAGCCGTCCCCTCGCCACAGCCCCCAGCCCCGACCGACAGCCCCACTCCTCACCGCGGGGCAGGCACTGCAGAGACCCGGTTGGTGGCGACTTTGTTGGTTCTGATCCTCCTTCCGGAGACTCCCGCTCTGTCGGTGAAAGTTAGTTCTGGATTATTGGCGGCACCCATTCCGGGTTTTGTTTCACTGTGAACATGGATATGTCCCGAGCACCAGCGGCGGGGTCTGTGCATCAACGGCGGAGACCAGGTTCATGCGGTCAGTGACAGTGAGCAGTGCAGCAACGTGGTGAAAATATCCTTCCCCGTCCTCCGCCGGATCCATTCTTTTAAGCAGCTGTTCCGCCGCGTTTCTGCTTCCACGAAACTCTCCCGGCTCCAGGCTCCCCACATTCCGGGTTTCTCCCCGCTCTCCCGCCCGTCCCCCCTCCCTTCTGCTCTTCCCCTGCCGCGGACCCCACCACTCACCCCCACCCTCCTCTGATTCCATATCCCAGCCCCAAGACCATCCTCTACTCTTCTCCCCACCGCTCTCCTCTGACCTCCGTCCTCCCCACTCAGTCACCCTTCCCGAGCCCTCTCTCCTATTACCCCCTCCTGACCCCACGCCTCATACCAGCGCCAACCAGTGACACACCATCCCCTCTGACCTCCCCTTCCCTGAGCTGTGCGGTCTGTCCTCAGCAGAGGCCTCACCTTCCTATGGCTGCACCCACACCTCAATGAGTTCTGGGCCCTACATAATGTCCAGCTCTTCTTCCTTCACCTCCACCCCATGCCTATTTGTTTGGCAAGGAGTCCTCACCTCCCCACCCCCTCCCATTGATGACCCTTTCTCCTGTCTGCAACACCCCCTTTCCTCTTGGACACCCCTGTCTACTCCCCGTTGACTTGATCATTTCCAGTTGCCGATGTGACATCAACCAAATTGACTTCCCCATTTCCTTCACCCACTCCAACATCACCCCCTCCGAACCCACAGCTCTCTGATCATTCCACACCAATCCCAACCTTGTTATCAAACCCACAGACAAGGATAGTGCCGTAGTGATCTGGAGGATTAACCTCCACTTTGCAGAGACCAGACGGCAGCTCTCAAACATCTCCTTGTACTTCCCCCGTACCATGACCTCACCAGTGAACACCAGGACATTGTCTCCCAGACCATTACAGATTTCATCACATCATGAGGTCTCCCCCCCACCCCCCACAGCCTCAGACTTGATTGTGCCCCAACCTTGCACTCCCTATATCTTACCCAAGATCCACAAACAGAACCCATTGTTTCTGCCTGCTCTTGCCCCACTGAACTTATCTCATCATACTTTGTCCTGTCTCCCCTTGTCCAGTCCCTTCCCATCTACTTCTAGGACATCTTTCATGTGCTCCACCATTTTGAGAACTTCCAGTTCCCTGGCCCCAACCATCACACCTTCACTACTAATGCTGGTCTTTATACACCTCCATCCCCCATCGGGAAGGTCTTTGGGCCTCTGCTTCTTTCTGGAACAAAGACCCAGCCAGTTCCCCTTCCCCAGCACTCTAACCTGCCTGCCAGAACTTATTCTTACACTTAACAACCTTTCTTTCAATTTCTCCCACTTTCTATAAATCAAAAGTGTCACCATGGACACTCACATGGGCCCCAGCTATGCCTGCTTTTCATTGGCTATGTGGAACAGTCCTGGTTTCAAACATACTCTGGCACCGATCCCCAAGTCTTTCTCCACAACATTGATGAGTACATCTGTGCTGCTTTCAGCTTCCTGCTCATCAATTTTATCACCTTAGCTACTAACACCCACTTTGCCTTCATATTCCCTTGGACCATTTCTGACATGTTTCTCCCTTTTATGGATCCCTCTGTCTCCATCTCAGGAGACAAACTATCCACCAATATCTACTACATGCCCATTGGCTCCCACAGCTACCTTGACTATACCTCTTCCTACTCTGTCTCCTATAAGGATGCCATCCCTTTCCCTCAGTTTCTCTGACTCCATCGCATCTGCTCTCAAGATGAGATTTTCCATTCTAGAACATCTGTAATCTCCTCCTTTCTCTGGAAATGTGGCTTCCTCTCTACTGCTGTTGATGTAGCCCTCTCGTGTATCTGCATTCCTCCTCTCAAACCCCTCTCAAACCCCTCTCCCCTCAGACAGCTGCCTTGGCCCTCACCTTTCATTCTACTTGCATCTGCATCCAGCAAACAATCCTTTGCCATTTCCACCAGCTGCAACTGGATCCCACCACCAGTTACATCTTCCTCTCTCCCCGTTTTCTGCTTTCTGCAGGGACCACTCTCTCCATAACCCCCTGGTTTGCTCATCTGTGCCCACCCACCCTTCCCCGACCTTGGCACTTTCCCCTGCAAGCAGAAGAGATGCAATACTTGTCCCTTTCCCTCTTCCCTCACCACCATCTAGGGACCCAAACAGCTCCTTCCAGACGAGGCAGAGAGTTGTGTGCACCTCCTCTTACTTTGTCCATTTCATGCGGTGCTCTCACCGTAGCCTCCTGTTCATTGGCGAGACCAAGCGCAGACTAGGTGACCAATCTTGTAGAGCACCTGCACTCTCTCCACAATGGTCATCTTGAGCTTCTGGTGGCATGCCACTTCAACTCTCCTTCCCACTCCCACACCAACCTGTCTGTCCTCAGCCTTCTCCATTGTCACAGTGAGGCCAAACACAAACTAGATGAACATCTAGGTAGCTGCAACCCAATGGTATGAACATTGAATTGTTCGATTTCAGGTAACCCACACCCCCGTGTTCCTTTCCCATTCCTACCAGTACACCGAGGGTCTGTCTTCCTTTGTTCACCTTTCCCATTTCCATCTGACCATCACCCTCATACCTATCCATCGCGATTTCTTCTTCCTTGGCCTACCCTCCCCACCCCGTCCCCTCCCCCAGCTCTCCCTATCTGCCCATTGTTTCCTTATTTGTTTCCACTCATGTCCCGCCAGCCTCTGTGCTGAACTCTCCCTCCCCCACCTGGTTCGATCTGCCCATCATCTCCTGGTTCCACCTATCACCTACCAGCCCTTGCCACACCCCTCCCCCTCACCTCTTCACACCGGTAATCTTCCCTCTTGCACCCTCAGTCCTGATGCAGGGTCTCGACCCGAAACGTTGACCATCCCTTTCCCTCCACGAATGCTGCTCGACCCGCTGCCTTCTTGCGGCAGTTGTTTTTTTTGTGCTCCAGATTCCAGCATCTGCAGTCTATGATGTCTCCGAAACATTTTTGCTGTAGCATTTGCGATGGCCACCGCAAGCTGTGAATAGAAGGTTATAGTCAGAGCTCCGAGTAAAACTGAAATTTAACGTTATTTCCATTATTATAGAGCACTGATGCAAACAATATTGTACGAGTTAGGCAAAAATAACTAGGTAAAAAAACTAGGTAAAAAAACAAGGTAAAAATAAAGTCCGGGTACCATAGTGGAAATATTAGAAACAGCAAGCTTAGAGTAATTCTGAAGTTTTGTGTTGAAAATTAAGGAAATAATGCAGGATCGAATTTAACTACTCGAATAATAGTGTTTTAAATGGAGACGAAATACCCACCAGGAGGCTGAAATGACCACATTATAAGCACTTTTGTGAGGCATTTTAATTCACTCATTTAACGCTATTCCCTGTATCCCAGGATCTTGTTCCATGGAAAAAGGAGTAAAAGGTAGGACTGCGATAGAATTGGACGGGAACCTGCGGGCGCCTATGTTGCGGTGAACCTGCTACGTTTGTTCATTGATCCGGAGGCTGCAGGTTTGCGAAATTCTTGGCGAGATGTTGGGCTGCATCGACATGATGCGCGCTTCTGCTCCAGTGCACCGGTGCAGTGAGGAATGGACAGCCTCGCTGGTGGGGGCAAAGTACAGAAATGTTAAAATATTGTTTGGACTTCGTCAGTACTTTCAAATGTACATATACTTATCTGTGATCGAGTTTCTGTTTTGTCAGACTTCACGGGGAGGCAAAATGTTCAATTTTCCTCTCTTTTGCCTTCTGCGAAAACTTGCAAAGGTGTTGATTTTACTCACTGAATTAAAGATCGTCGACTGCAAAATCTGCCATCTATCGGCGCAATGGTGTCCCTTCAGTGCAAAATATTTATTTCTGTACCCAAGAGTCCACTAATATAGCTGAAAAAGTGTTTAATCAGATAATGAAAACAGTTGTGGTCAGATTACCCATGAGTAATTAAACCTTAAATTTTGCAAATATGTTTCTATATATATATTTACAAGTTGCAGTGGACTATAATAGTTTGTTTCCTAGTAATTCCAAAACAGCGTATTTAAAATGAGTTTGTGAGTGATCTTTCATGCCACGTTCATGAATACAACTCAGAACAAGTTTGTTAGATGAAACAAAATACGGTCAGTGTCTCAAGTGCCCCTGTGAGTAACGCCCACTCCAGACAATTACAACTTTAAAGACTTCTACAGGTTCTCAAATATTTGCAAATCTCAAAATAAAACCGTCGATGACCATTGGCTGGTTTTCGGAAGCATGATCAGATTGTGGACGGTACCGGCGCACGTTGTGATGTTCTTTAAACTGGCCCAGAAAACAATGGAAACTTAATCCCACTGGACCAAACTGCACTTTATATTTGAAGATTTTCGTTGGTTTTGCCATAATTTGCCACAAGTCATAATTTTTCAACAAAGCTGAACATATTTTGGTAGCAAAGGATTAAAGTTTTCAAAAGAGGAAGACAGTGAAAGCAGCAGACAGCGGGGAGTGGAATCAAAGACATTCATCAGAAGAATGAAAAATGGGCTTATACGAATGGGTAATAAACATAACTTCAGCGTAATGCTTAAAGCAATTTATTTACACCAAAATAGTTTCCTTCAGTATAAAATTTTGTAGAAACATTATTCTTCAATTTTTATACATCAGTATCATTTTATCATTACAGATTGCATAAAATTGATATGGATGAAATAACCACAAAAATAAATATATATAAATAGGAACATCCTAAAGTGCTGGTCACTGGGAAAGCCAAAATGTAAAGACCAATATCTCTTGGGGTTCGCTGGCCATCAAACCCACTTTAAAGAGCTTGAAAACATTATCCAGTCTTGAAGCAATATTGAGCTAATCTCATTACTCACAGCTGGAATATGGAGCAAAGCTCTCTGGAAAACATGTCTTATCTTTAGGTGCTTAACCCATAACATTTGGCTTCAGAATGGCACCACAGAGTTCAATTTACAAGATTATATCAATATTAAAGTTACATTACATTTTGTAAGCTTGTGTTCGTTAAAATAATTCTTCATGGAATTGAATGGTTTTAATGTTCATGCTTGATGTGCATTTTGTCATTGCATATTTTCAAAACAGTCGCACTTTACGATATGAAGTTACTATATTGATTTAATTCAATTCAGATGAAAGAAGGATCTTAAGTCATTTCAGTCAGCTGGTCCAAGACAGCAAGCTAGAACATGAGAAATGGCAAAAGTAATACCGTGAATCGTGCTCAACACAGTGAACCTGTCTTTCATAATACTGTAAGGAAGAAATAGTGACAGGATTTTTCACAGATCTTTCCCAGTGAAACCTTAGCATTTCATCAAACACATATTAAAATAATTCTTAATATAGTTAGAATAAATATAGTCCTTTGAAATAAATGGACAACACTTATATCCTGTGCAGAAGACGCCTTCGATAATTATTCAGTTTTTTCTCCTGACTTTTGCCTTTATGCGAAGGAGCTGCTGTAAGTGGTCTCTGGTCTCAGCACGGGTTATTTCCCAGGCACAGTTACTAAATTGCTAAAAATGTCAAAACAAAATGTGAACAATACATTAGAGAATGAATCGTTTAAAACTGGGTGAAATAAACCATGTTTCAGTAACCGCATTGTAATACATCTGCTGTCTTACTTTCTGTTTGAGGAACCTTCTCAGCTTCCTGAAGTATGTTCTAATTCTGGTGTTTCTTTTTGACCTGGATTTTGAGCCTGTTTTCCTCACACATTCTCCCAGCTCTCTGAGCTGCCGATCCAGAAGAAGCCTGAAGTTTTCCACTTTGTCACTGGCCCATGTGACTGAATCCAAGTTCATGCTATAGACCTTGTTGATTTGTCGCAGTGTTTGATGGACAGTATGGATTCTCTCTTGGGTCTGTGCAAAATACATGCAGTGATGTTAGAGAGGTCTTCCCAGCTGTTAGATACGTAGTAGTAATGGAAACAAACAAGAAATCAATAAACACAAAAATACTAGACGGAAATGGTTTAGTTTTAGTGAGTAGATGCTGAATCTGACACGTGGATTGGAATTACAAGTCACCAAATCAACAGCAAACAAGCAATACAGTGGAAATGACACTTAGAGACAAAGCTTCCTGGGAACCTAAAGATTGGGATTAAAATGAAACAGAAAAAACAGTTCTATGATTACAAATGAGTGGAGTACAAAAAAACCTAGGTGCTCTGTGCATGAATCACAAAAGTAGTTAGGAAGGCATTGGCATATTGGCCTTTATTGAAAGGCCTTTGGGGTTTAGAAATATTTTTGCAACTGTACGGGATGTTGGTGAGGCCACATCTAGAGTATTGTGCACAGTTTTGATCCTCTAATTTTAAAGAAGAATACCCTGGTTTAAATTGGCAACATGGTGAGCACAGACATTGTGGGCTGAAAGGCCTGTTTCTGTGGTGTAACGTTCTATGTTGTTCTATATCAGCAGCCCAGACGAGATTCACCAGGCTAATTCTAGGGATGAGAGGGTTGGCCTATCATGAGCAGTTAAAAAGTTGGTGCTGTATTCTTTGGAGTTTCAAAGAATGAGGGCTAATCTTATTGAAACTTTTAAGATCCTTAGGGGGCATGCCAGAGTCAATCTCAAGATGTTTCCACTGGTGGGAAAATCACAAGCAAGGGAGGTAGTTACAAGATTACATAGTTACAAGGGGCAGTTATTTAAAGCTGAGAAGTGTAGATACTTTTATTTACAGAGAATGGTGAATCTCTGGAATTCTCTGCTTCAGAGTGTTGTAGGGGAAAGATCATTGGAAGTATTTAAAGGGGAAGTAGATACATTTTTGCAAGATTGGCGAATTTCTAGACTATGTGGAAGTGGTATTGGTGGGGATCTGAGGTCTGAGACAGATCTGCCATGATCATATTAAATGTTGGGCCAGGCTTGAGCAGCTCAGTTGCCTACTCCTGCTCCTATTTTCATGTGTGTTCTTGCGTGATGAATATCAAGCTCATAAGTCAGCAGGTAATCAAGCTAAATATAAACAATACAGCATTCAACTGTTAAAATAAGTAAGGTAAACAAAGAGCATCCATAAGAAAATTAATCATTGCTTGTTTACAGTCATTTTTTTAAAATATAGCTTTCCAATCTACCATAGCCAGTTTACACTTCATATCTTTGCAGTTGCATTGTTTGTATTTATGACCCTGGTTGAGATTTGAATAAATCACGTTTAGTTTTTATATAAAATTCTATCAACTGACAAGAAATCTTCTTTAATGTTCCTTTATCGACAAATCGTTGATTAACCTTTTCTCCTTGCATGTTGTTTCACTGTTGAATGGCAATGGGCAAGCTTGGGCCTCCTCAGTCACAGTGGAGCCAGATTCATTCAGGAAGTTGCCGCTAGGTGGTCCACCCAGGTAAGTGAACCCTGGTAGGTAGGGGTTGATGAGTTTAGGTGACTCCCTACTGCCTGGAAGTTCTGCTGTCAAGTTTGAAAGGGAGGTGGAAACTGATTGAAGGAGAGAAATTTGTTGCACTACAAGAAAGAACAGGGGCATGTTGACAATGAGGTATTTCATTCAATGTGCCTCCATAATCACAGTGGACAGAATGGCCTCCTTAACTGTCATGTCAATTTATCCTTTCATCATCAAGATTTCATCCTCAAAGTGACTCAGTCAATACAGATCTGGAGTAAACTGCTGCAGTGAGAAACATGGAGTGAAATTAGGCAGACAAATGATTGTAGAGAATAAGAGAATGACAGGTGTATGGTGGTAAATGAGTTGAGATTTCAAAGAGTTGTATTGTTAAAAAGTAGGAGTCAAATTTTTAAAGAGAGTGAGATGGAATCAGATAAGAACATGTGAAGTAGGAGCTGGACTCAGTAAGGTGAAGGATGATGTCTAACCTTAAGCTGATTTCCCAGCTGATCCTCCTATCTCACGATTCCCTTCATTCCACTTCAGCATTGAATATAATAACTGAATAATCAAAGCCCTCTGGAGATAGAGAAGTTACAGCCTCTTAGTTTGAAATTTCTCCTCATCTCAGCCCAGTATGGAAACCCATGATCCCTTATCCTGAGACAATGCAACCTGTTTCCAGATTCAGCAGACAGATGAACCAGCTTCTCCATATCTAACCTGACAACCCCTTACTGAATGTCACGTCTCAATGACATCAAATTTCACTCATCTAAACTCCAGTGAGTAATCTCCAACTTTATTCAATCACTCCTCAAAGAATGATTGCATCTCAGGAAATAATCTGGTGAATGCATACACATCAACTCAAAAGCAAGGCTGACCTCCTGCACAAAATGAGACCAAAACTGTAACCTGTATTTCAGATGTGGTCCCAATGAAAACTTTGATCAATTGCAACTAAAGAATTTTATACTTGCACACCAAATCCCTGGAAATATGGGCTTCCTAATAGCTTGCTGTACCACTAAAAAAAATTATGCCCTAATACGAGCAAGCTCAGTAAGATCGCACTATAAAACCAAGATATTTACCAGTTTATCAGTGTTTTTCTTCTTACCAAAATGAATGACCTCACATCATCCAGCTGCCAATCTCCATATTCCAGCTGTCAATGTCTTGCCTTTGCTTTACTGTCTGTATCATTATGCACCCATTTTGCTTCCTCTTCGCATCTCAATTTTCCTACTTAGCCTGGTACCATAAAACAAAGGTGGATATGCTACCATCTGATTTTCTTCACCTATAAAAGATAAACAATATAACCGCGATACACCACTATTTATAGCTTACTAGTCAGCGTTGTTTATTTCCACTCTGTTTCTGACTTTTAGCCACTAACCCATAAATGCCAATACGTAACTCCCAACACCGTGATCTCATTTCGTGTAGCAAATTTTTGATGAGGTAGCTTATGAATTGGCTTTATGTAAATTCAGATATATTATTCCCTACTCGCTAAGCATAATCAATGCTCCTGGTGCCAAGCTTCCACTGGCCTTGATATTGTTAATGGAAGGGAGATGTTCAAACAAAGTTTATGGATTATACAGGGTTAGATGTTCAGAAAAAGTGAGATAATTTCAAGGAACTGTAAAAGAGAAACACTGGCCATCTTGACAAAGAGGTGTGGACAATGATGAAATAAATTCACTAATCTTGAAAATCAGGTTGTAGTCGAGCGTTACAAGGCGGATTTAGAGAGTAAAATCCAGATTTCACTCACCTTTGAACGCCGTGAAAGATTCACCACCTTCAAGGGCTGGGTTTTCAGTGAGAGTCTCTCCCTCACACAGTGCCGGGGAAAGGGGCCGCCCTGGCAGGAGAAGATAATCACTGCTACAGACAATCCCAGAAGCTGAAATACTGGAGATGCCTGTTTTATTATTTATGTAACATTTCAAAGCCAGAAAAATATCGCCCCTGCCCTGAGGTCCGACAACAAAATTCCTGTGCTTCGGACCCGTCTCTGTGTGCGGGATCAACTCACCATTTCATTCAGTCTGCCCAGAGTCTCTCCGTTGAGAACCTGCAATAACTGCAGCCTCTCACAGCCCAGGCTCAGGGTCACGGACAACGATGGCCACACAATCCAAACTCTCCAAACACTGTCCTGTGCCACCTTCACCAGATACTGAATAAGGCACCGATTTAAGACCAGAATCAGCTCTGAAGACGGTTATACTTCACTGAATGGAACTCCGTGAAGGGAAGTGCGGTGCCTTGCAGCCGCTTGTCTGGCCGAGACTTGTGGGTGTGCGGCCGGACTCTGCCGTAAGGTTTCTCTGTCATGTTGTCGGCGTTTCCCGGAGGAGCTGGTGATGGCGAGCATTACATTCGAAAAGTGAAATCAGACTTCAGGAGGTATGGTCGCACCTCTAGAAAGCAAAGGCTTGCGCCATTGGTTCCTGGGGTAAGGCGGGCGAAAGTTGAAGTTTCCTGACGCAGAGACTTATTTAAAACCCTAGATAACAGATTACAACCAGAGCCCCGTTCCAGCCCACTTTCATCAGTCTGAATTAACATCATCAATGCGAATGTTACAAAGGAGTTTATTTTCTCGTCAATGTACATTCTATACGTAGATTGACGGCTCTTGTAGCTCACAACCGTATTTCCCTCTCGTCTATCGATTCATGATTCGCTTCTCTCCGCTGTCTCTCCTCTCAGATCACATTGTCACTTTCACTCAAAGTCAAATCCCATCCCCAGAGATCGATTGACACAGGGTACTCTCAGTGGACAGCTTCGGTCTCACTATCATCAGACTCTTTACCTCTCATACGCTAAAGATGAACTCTTGATCTTCCAATCTACCTCGCCACGGCCCTCGCACCTTATTGTCCACCTGGACTGCACTTCCTCTGTAACTGCAACACTGTGTTCTGCATTCTGTTTTCTTTTTACTACCTCGATATAATTATGTATGGAATGATCTATCTGGATGGCATGCAAACAAAAGCTTTTCACCGTATCTGGGTACATGTGACAATAATAGACCTAATAATAATATCTTCTTTCTTCCCCTAGGGGCTGTGGTCTCCTCTCCACAACCTCCTCCCTCCATGTCTCCACTTCTGAATCTCACTGGGGCCTCATCTCTCATCTGGTTATCAGTCAGTGCCTCCTAGAATGTGCAATCGAATCCCTTGAAATAATTCATTTCCCTTTCCATTGTCGAATTCCCATTTCCGCTTCATCTTGATTCCATCCACTGTTTCAGGAGATGATCTCCAGTCCATCTCCAAGCACGGTCCCGCTGACACCCGCCTCCCCCCGAACGTCACTCCCACAAACCCGAGCTCCCTGTTCACTCTTTCATTTGTCTCCTAGGTTGTCTTAATGTAGAGGGTCTGTTTGCGGGCAGTGGGAAATCCATCCCTGTTGTGCTGACTGTTCTCACTACTGGAGAGGTGCAGTTTCACTCGAAGATGCCACTTTGATTTGGCCCTTGACCTCATTACCTTAGATTCCTCCTGTTACTCCAGATCCCCAGCATCTGCAGTCACTTGTCACTTCATTACCCGGTTGATCTCGCCTTTATTGGGATCCATGCTTTCCCCACTGTCTTTGCCTTCATCGCATCGTGGTTTCATTCTGGGCTTAGTCCAGGACTCGAGATGGGCTTTTGTTTTATTTCATTTCTATAAGGGGTAGAGCGGGGTCACAGTTCACTCTGTAACTTGTCTCTCAGCTCATCTTAACGTAGCGATAGCCTTTGGATTCTGGTTCCACTTTTTTCAGACTGAAAAAAATGCTTACTAGCAATAGCAAATGGTAATGGTCAAAGTTTTGTTTTTAAGTTCTGGAAGGTTGTTTGCCACAGTGGAAATCCGCTTGCTTTTCTTTAGACTCGGATATAAAACATAGAACATTACAGCACAGTACAGGCCCTTCAGCCCACGATGTTGCGCACACATTTTATCCTGCTCTAAGATCTATATAACCCTTCCCTCCCACATAGCCCTCCATTTCTCTATCATTCATGTGGCTATCTAAGAGTGTCTTAAATGTCCCTAATGTCTCTGCCCCCACAACCTCTGCAGGCAGTGCGTTCCACGCCCCCACCACTTTCTGTGTAAAAAACTTACCTTTGACATCCCCCCCCCCTACTTTCCTCCAATGACCTTAGAAATATGCCCCCCTCGTGTTACCCATTGTCGCCCTGGGAAAAAGTCTCTGACTGTCCACTCGATCTATGCCTCTTATCATCTCCTACACCTTTATCAAGTCACCTCTCATCCTTTTTCTCTCCAAAGAGAAAAGCTGCTCAACCTATCCTCACATACTCTCCAATCCAGGCAGCATCTTGGTAAATCTCCACTGCACCCTGTCTAAAAGTTTCCACATCCTGTAATGAGGCGACCAGAACCGAACACAATACTCCAAGTGTGGTCTAACCAGAGTTCTAGAGAGCTGCAAGAAGATGTTTTTTTTAAAGTACAGATGATAGGAAGGTTGACAATATGAATAAATATGAATATATTGTGCTGATGAGGAGGACGTAAAAGTAGGAAATGGAATTTAATCCGGAATGAAGTCATGCATTTGCGGAAGGTAAACACAGCAAGTGAATACACACGAGTGAGGAGGGTAAAAAGGCAGAGTCCTTTGAGCATACGGAGAGTTTCGATCCAAAACATGGACAATCCCTCTCCACAACAGATGCTGCTTGACCCCCTGAGTTCTTCCAGCAGATTGGTTGTTGCTTTCGAGTGTTTGTTCGCAGATGCCGGAAGGTATCCAGATGGGTAGGTGAAGTGGTGACGAAGGCAGACTGGGTACATTCTGTTATCCGCAGAGGCACAGGAAACAGACGGTGCTCCTGTTGGGATTGTGTAAAGTACGAAGTTGGTCACATGTGGACGAGTTGGTACAGTTCTGGTGAGAACATTACAGGAAGGTTGTGATAACATTTGAGATTACAAACCGACACTCTTGTGTCTCGGTCCCGTCTCTGGGTGCGGGATCAACTCACCATTTCGTTCAGTTTGCCCAGAGTCTCTGTGTTGAGAATTTGCAGTAACCGCAGCCTCTCACAGCCCAGGCTCAGGGTCACGGAAAACGACAGCCGCACAATCCTAACTCCCCAGACACTAGCCAAAACCTTGCTCAACCAACCCAGAGTGGAGCACTGATCTGACACTGAGGAGATTTCTGCTCAGCCCCGAAATTGGTTCCAGAAACTCTGGATATGGAAATGCAGCGGCTTGTGATCCGGGAGCGGCCGCCGGTGCTGCCGACTCCTGTGTCTGTGGGTTGTGCTGAGAGCTCTCTCTGCCATACTGCCGGCGTTAACATGTGGAATTACACTGGGAAAAGGTGGAATTGCCGTGATGGAGTTTTGGAAACGAACCGGAGCGCGATAGTTTGTGCATTCCCTTTCTGAGGTAAGGAATCCAAAAGCGGGAGATTCCGAAAGCAGCGCCTGTGAAAATCCCCGAGAGAAGATCGCAACCCGGGCTCGGCTCCGCCTCACCGAGCTCTCTGCTTTTACCAATATTTTCAAGAGGGGTTTTGGCATGATGGAGACCCCAAGGGGACACGGTGAAGATTAATGTTGGATTCTCTCAGCCGGTTGCCCGCCCAGGGTCACTCCCCTCCACTTTCCCTGACCTCCGCGGTCACAGGAAGAACATAAATACTCCACACAGACAGCACCAGACGATTGAACCCGGGTCTCTGGCACCGTGAGGCATCGCAGCTGCAGTACACGGGGTGCAGGATAACTTGCTTCCACTCTGTTTCTGTGGGTCTTGAGGACACTGATGAAGTCAATGTGATAAGCACAAACTCTTCCACAGAGAGAACATAGAACATTACAGCATAGTACAGGCCCTTAGACGCACAATGTGGTGCCGACCTTTTATCCTGCTCTAAAATCTACCTTACCCTTCCCTCACACATAATCCCCTATTTCTCTATCATTCATGAGTGAATGGGAAGATGGGAGGACAGATAGGATGATGGGTGGGTAGTTTGGGCGGTGGGGCACTCTCTCCCCCATTTACATTGGCTTCCATGTGCTCCCGATGCACAGACTCGAGATTCTCAGTGCCGTTGCCGAGACTCCTCTGTCTGAGAATATACTTGAATACTTTTCTCTGCCCACCATGCAATTTCTTTCCGTGGCAGAGCTCGAATAGATTTAGTTTCAGGAGTTTGGTGCCCAGCATGCGACTGATGTTATCTGCCCAACAGAGTCTACTAGATTAGATATCTTTAAAAGATACGGACTCCTTACAGACAGTGGCTGGAACTGAACCCAGGTCGCTGGCGCTGTAAAGCGTTATGCTAACCGCTACGCTACCGTGCCTGCCCTTACTATGTGTACTATGTGTATTTAAGGCCTCAGTGGACACTGGCCTTGCTGTGCTTGTCCTTCCAGGTGGGTTTGGATGATTTTGCAAGTACCTTGATGTCCAGTTCTCAGTGAGATAGAAGAGGGCAGGGATCACTGGATCCCAGTAGATGTGAAATTTTCCCCCGCTTTGCACTCTTAATCCCACCCCCCTCAGGCCCCCCCCCCCCCCAGACTGTGATTCCTTTCTTTTCCTGAGGTTCTAATCCACAGTATAATTATCACCACCTCATTTTCGTGAAGATCTGATCCCCCCCCCCCCCTTTCCATTCACATCAATAAATAAACACAGAGACGTAGGAATTAGGAGCGGAGGAAGGCCATTCAGCCCTTCATATCTGCTCCATCATCCAATCTGATCATGGCTGATCATCCGAATTCAGTGCCCAATTCCTGCCATCTCCTTGGATCCCTTGAACTCTTTAGCCATGACTACAAACCTAACTCCTTCTTGAATATGTTTAATGATTTGGCCTTGATTGTCTTCTGTGGTAGAGAGTTCCAGAGTTGGTAATGAACTTTTGCCTCGTTGCAGTCTTAATACTATACACCCCAATCCATAGGCTTTGACTCCTGGTTCTTGCACACCATTATAACAGTGTTCCTGCATCTGTCCAGTCCTGTTAGAACTTTATAAGTTTCAATGAGGTTCCCCTTTCATTCTTCTAAACTCTGGCAAATATAAGCTCAATCACCTCAATCTCTCTTCATGCATCGGTCCTACCAACCCAGTAATCAGTCTGGTCAACCTTCACTGCACTCCCTCTACAGCAAGAACATCCTTACTCAGATGTGGACCAAAAACTGCATTAATAATCAAGGTGTGGTCTCACCATGACCCTGTTCAGCTGCAGTAAATTCCTGCACTCAATTCCTCTCACTATGAAGGTCAACGTACTATTACCCTTCTTAACCACCTGCAGTACTTGCATGCCTACTTTCATCAGCCAATGCACAAATACAGGTATTGCTGCACCTCCTGCTTTTCCTAACCCTGCACTGTTCTGCCTTCCCGTTCTTGCTACTAAAGCAGATAACTTCATGTATTCACATTACACCTCATCTGCCATATATTTGCCCACTTGGTCAACCTCACTCATATTCCCTTACACCATGATCCAACAGGTCAATACCAACCCACATAGCTATTCTATTTCCCCATTAATTTTCCCTCTAACCCATTCTCTATACACTCCGATCAACTTCCCCCATGTTCCCCCCCCCCCAATGCTACAACTTACCTACAGTAGGGGCAAGTGGTCAATTCACCTACCAGCCCACATGTCTTTGAAATGTAGGTGGAGACCCACACAGTCATATGGAGAATGTAGAAACTTCATTCAGACAGTGCTTGAGGTCAGGATTGAACTTGGATCACTAGTGCAGTGAGGCAGTGGCTCCACCGGCTGTAGCATTCTGCATCACAGCTCACATTTTCACCCAGTTTTGTGTCATCTGCAAACTTGGAGATATTACATCTAATTCCCTCATCTAAATCATGAACCTATATTGTGATTAGCTAGGGTCGTAACACTGATCCCTGTGGAAGCCCACTCCCCATTGATGCCACTCAGAAAAGGACCCATTTATTCCTACTGTTAGATTCCTGTCTACTAGCCAGCTCACCATCCATGACAGTACGTTACCCCAATTAATTTTTCACACTAATATTTTCTGTGGGATCTTGTTGAAAACATAAAAATCTAAATGTGCCACATCCACTCATTCTCCATGTCCGCTTGACCAGTTATATCCACAAAACTTTCCTGTAAGTTGTTGAACGTGATCTGCCTTTTGTAAATCCAAGCTGACATTGATCAATCCTGTCACTGTTTCACAAATGCTGTGTGATTACATCTTTAATAATGGATCCAGCAATTTCGCCATCAGCAGTGTTGGGCAAGCAGATCTAGAATTTTCTGTTTCCTCTCCCTCCATTTTTAAATAATGGGGTTACATTTAGCTACTCTCTGATTCATAGGAACTGATGCAGAGTCTAAAGAACGTTGGAAGATCACCACTTAATCCATTATTTCTATGGCCACTTCCTTAAGTAGTCTGAAATACAGACTATTGCGCCCTGGGGATTTATCAGCCTTCGATCCCAACAACTTTGCCATCATTTCCCTACCAATATTAGAGACACAAGAGACTGCAGACACTGGAAATCTGGAGCAACACACAAAGGAGCTGGAGGAACTCAGCGGGTCGGGCAGCATCGGTGGAGGGAGATGGACAGTCGACGTTTCGAGTTGAGACTCATAATGAAGTCCCGCTGAGGGGTCTTGACCAAAAACATCGACCGTCCATTTCCCTCCACAGATGCTGCCTGACCTGCTGAGTTCCTCCAGCTCCTTTGTGTGTTGCTCGCTACTAAAATTAATTTGCTTCAGTTCCTCCCTCCTTGAGTCCCTAACATTTCTGGGAGATTACTAGTGTCCTCCTTTATGAATTCAGATTCAAAGTATTTGTTCAACTGCTCTGCTTTTCTTTGCTCCCTAATATAAATTCCTACATTTCTGACAGTAATGAACCTCCACAACTTCACCAATCTTTAGTTTGAGATATCTATAATAGTTTTTACAATCAGTTTTGATGTTCCCAGCAAGTTTACCGTCACACTTTATCTTTTCCCCTTCTTAATTAATCCCTTGGTCCTCTGCCCCATTCTAAACTGATCTGAGTCCTGAGGTTTGCTCCTTCCTTGGGCCAATGTATGTGCCTAATTCCCTGTTATCCACAGCTGGGTCACCCTGTCTGCTTTATTTTTTTTTCCCTAGACTGAAATGAACAATTGTAGCTCTTCCATGCATTCCTTAAATGTTTGCCATTGCTGATCCACCCCAAAAATAATGCTCCTCAATCTATCTCAGCTAACTCTTGCCTCATATCATCCTAGTTTCCTTTATTTAGATTCAGGATCCTAGCTTCTAAATCCTTTACACCATTTTTCATTCTAATGCAGGATGCTGTCATAGTGATATCACTCCTCCCCTCGGGCCTCACACGAGATTTTCCATTACACAATATCCAGACTAGGATTATCTGCTCTCTAGTTGGTTCCTCAATGCATTGGTCTAGAAAACCACTCTGTATACATGTGAGGATTTCCTCCTCCACAGTATTATTACTGATCTATGTGTAGCTTAAAGTCACCCATGAATACAGTTATACCCTTACTGCATGCATCTCTGATTTCCTGTTGAATGCCATCCACTGTATAAAACTCCTTCTAACATTTTCTGCCCCTTGTTTTTTACAGATTCTCTATCATCCAAGTTAATAACCTCCCTCACTTTTGTATTTAACTCCCCTTTATCGAGCAATGCTACCCTACCTCCTTTTCCTTTCTTCCTGTTCTTGGTAAGTATTGAATACCCCTGAATGTTCAGCTCCCATCCTTGCTTCCCCATCAGCCTTGGCTCCATAATTCCAATTGTACACTTATTTGCATGATTAATTTATCAACTTGATTACAAATGCTCTGGACATTTAGACTCAAAATCTTCAGACCCGATTTTTTTTAAACATTATTAGTCCCCTTGGCAATTATTCTGCACTGTGCCCCTGGTTGTTCTTCACACTTTCTCTCTCTGTCTTCCAGTTTTGTTTCCCCCCTTCCTGTCTTCCTTTGTCACCCTGCAGGATGCCCCCTCTCCCTAGATTAAACTCTCTCCCAAAGCCCTTTCAAATTTTCTCTTTCCCCTTAAAACTGACCCACCCTCCCCCCCCCCCCCCCCCCCCCCACCAATCCCACTGTGCCCACAACTCTGCTTTCTCTCTATTTCCGAGTTTCCTTGACCCTCGGGCGTTCAGTCACTCACCTGGGCTTGGCATAACTTTTGCTAATAGTAATATTAAGAAAAGACAAAAACAGCACTAGAAGCGAATCATGAATAATCAAGAAAAATGATCACAATATCACAGAGAGTCCAGTGAAAATTAATTCTTTAAGTAAGCTACAACTTCAAAATGTTTCTCCTGATCTGACCTTTAACAACTAACAGCCCGGGAGTGTCCCGGACCCGTCTCTAGGTGCGGGTTCAACTCACCATTTCATTCAGTTTGTCCAGAGTCTCTGCGTTGAGAAGTTGCAGTAACTGCAGCCTCTCACAGCCCAGGCTCAGGGTCACGGAAAACAACAGCCACACAATCCAAACTCTCCAAACACTGCCCGATGCCATCTTCACCGACACTCAATAAAGCACCGATCTGAGACCAGAATCAGCTCTGAAAACGGCTCTTGTTCGCCGGCTGAAACTCTGGATATGGAAATGCAGCGGCTTGTGATCCGGGAGCGGCCGCCGGTGCTGCCGAGTCCTGTGTCTGTGGGTTGTGCTGTGAGCTCTCTCTGCCATGCTGCCGGCTTTAATATGGGGCATTACACTGGAAAGGTGACATAGAGCGGCAAGATTTTTGGGGAGCCTCAGGACAAAGATGCTCTGTGCATTCCCCCTCTGAGGTAAGGAATCCGAAAGCGGGAGATTCCCAAAGCAGCGACTGTGTAAATCCCCGAGGGAAGATCGCAACTGGCGGTCTGCTCCTTTGGAAATCGCATGGAAAGATGGAAAATATGAGCAGGATTAGACATTAGGTTCTTCGGGCTTGTTCTACCATTCATCAGGATGGGTATCCACTCTAGAATCAACTCACAAGATGCTGGAGGAACTCAGCAGGTCAGACAGCATCTATGGAAAGAAATGGACAGTCCACGTTTCCAGTCTGGACCCTTCATCTGGACTGAAAGATAGACTGGGGATAGCCAGTATAAAAAGGCGAAGGGAAGGGCTGGAGCAAGGGCTGGCAGGTGACAGGTGGATCCAGATAGATGGGCTGGTGGTGGATGGGATCTGCCTATCACCTCCCTCCACCTGAGCCTGTCAGCTCTTGCTCCACCCCTTCCCTCCACCTCTTTACCTCACCCCGATCTTTCAGTCCAGATAAAGGGTATTCATTGGAAAGGTAGACTGTCCATTTCTCTCCATAGCTGCTGCCTCACTCACTGAGGTCCCCCAGCATTTTGTGGGTTGCTCCAGATTCCAGCATCTGCAGGCTCTTGTGTCTCCTCTCCAGTGTTCTGCAGCTGCCTTCTCCCCTCCAGCATGAATAAATATATCTACCACTTTCTTGAATGTATTTAGTGACTTGGCCTTCACCTCCTTCTGTGGTAGAGAGTTCCACACGTTCACCGCACTCTGGCTGAAGACATTTCTCCTGATCTCAGTTCTAAATGGCATATCCTGCATCCAGAGGCTTTGTCTTCCGCTTCGGCAAAACCTTGGATCAAGGATTGTTTACTTCCATTCCAGGTGGTGATGAGGCCAATGTGGGAACCGCAGACTCTCCTGCAGATGGGGCCGGTGGCTGAAGGGGCAGGGGGGTGGGCACTTTATGAAGTGTCTATTCCTTCTGCCTCTTATGCAGGGCGTTTGCATGCTCCTGATGCATGGACTCAAGTTTCCCAAACAACATGCGGATTGCTCCTTCCCCACTTTGAGTAGTCATGGACTGGAGATTCACAGCAGGGATGTTGTACTTCTTCGAAGAGGCTTTGAATCTTTTCCTCTGTTCATCTAGTGATGGCTTCATATGGCAGAGCTCGGGATGGACTATCTGGTTCAGGAGATTGCTGTCAGGCATACAAAAAATGTGGCCTCCTACACTGGGAGCATAATATTTGTCTGAAAAACAAACATTTCCACCACTCTTTGCTTTACCAATTCTGCATCTGTATTACCACCTCACTTTTACTTCCAACACCTTCAATTTCATTAACTAATTTATTATCTGATACCTTATAAAATGTTTTTCTGGAAGTTCATGTACATCTGAAGGACACTGCCCTGATAATCTCACCCTGTTATTCATCAAATATCTTGAATACATTTGACAGGCAAATTAGCTTTTAAATAATCCATGCTGCATCTCATTCCAAGTGACAAATAATTTTGTACCAAATTATTTACTCTAAAGTTTTCTCACCACTGATACTGTATTGCTCATATCATGTCTATGCAGTAGGCAGTATCCAATGCTTTACAACACCTGCACATTATGGCTTTCTGGTTTTAATAATTTCAGGGAGATTCTGATAATAGATCTGCTTCAACAGTGGATGCAGTCAGCAGCTTAATAAATGTTAGATATTACCTGGCTTAAATTACTAACTGGTTTGATTGTGAGTGTACTTTATTTCAAATTTCAACTGTACTTCTTTGGAGAATGACCATAAGTACTTGCAGCAAAGCTGTAATACAAGCACAAAATATTTTGGACCAGGTATAGCAGTTGATTTCCATATTCACATTAACTGATGCTTTCCGATTTCTCTAATCAGATTAAAGGTTTTAGATACAGGCGGACACTTTCTCACAGTTTGGAAACTGTTTAAATCAACCTATGTCCTTTTTGCTTCTATTTCCATGACCAGTTGGTTATTTTAAGACTTGAGAATCAAAAAACTGTCACCATAGATTTTTGATACTATGGTTAATCGTTATGTTGCAATGTGTTACTAGTTTTGTTTACCAGTGGATCTCCCAGAGTCAGCTGGTAACTCTTTGCTTTTGAGTCAGAAGCTTAAAAATTCAAATCCTATTGCAGGATTGAAGAAGGTGAAGGCTGGTAATTTAATACATCACAGAGGGCATACCGTGACTACAATGGTAAACATTACATTCTTGGGCCTGTTGAAAGTATCTGCAATATTTGATGTGGTCAAATCAACATCTTTTTTTCAGTGTTAAATCTGGGTAATCAGACCTGTTGGGTAATCAGCTATTGATCATGCTCTGTTCAAGTCTACTTCCATCTTTCCTCACCTAAATTCATCAGCCTAATATTCTGTTCTCATCTCCTACAATAGCTTGTCTAATCTCTCCTCAGATGAATCAGTACTATTCAATTCAACCATTTTGTGCGGTAGTGAGTTCCACATTCTCACTTCCTTCCTGGATTGAGAAGATTCTTCAGAATCCACTATTGGATTTGATGGTGACTAGTTGGTAGGTATATTCTCTTAGAAATGTTAACTCTGTTTCTGCCTCCACAGATGCTGCCTGCGCAGTGGAGTATTGCAAGCATTTCTGTTTATATTTCTGGTTTCCAGCATTTGCTTTTTTTTTCTGGTTTTTAATGACTAATACTCACACCTTGAAAAGCATGATATGGCTCCTTGAATGAAGCAATGTGATCCATTGTTGTGGTGGAATGCAGGAAGGGAGTTTAAGAGAACGGATGAGCATTGTATCTTTTCGGATGAAGAATACAGGTCGCCCCCAGGTTACGACAGGGTTCCGTTCCTGAGAACTGTTCATAACCCAGACAGTTCATAAATCAAACTGAGACTGTGAACCGAGTTCCCACACAGCAGAAGATGCCTGCAGTCCTGTAGCAGTTGTGGTGATCCAAAATGCTCATTCGCAAGTAAGGGCTGTACATAAGTTGGGCATTCGTAACCTGGGGAGGACCTGTATAAAAATAGAGAATTCAGTCCCTCAAGTTTGCTTTAACATTCAGGGCTGACTTTCTACCTCAACAATGTTTTCCTGTCCTGTCCCCATAGCCCTGGATTCCTCTAATGTGCAGAAAACTATTCATATTAGTTTGATTATGATTAACTACTGAACATTCACAGCCCTGTGTGTGTTGGGGGGGTGGTGGTGGGGAAGAATTCTTAAGATTTACCTCCCTGTGACTGAAGAAGTTTCTCCTTTCAGTCCTAATTAGCTTACCCATTATTTTGAGACAGTGACCCTTGGTTCTTGAGTCATCAGCCCGAGGAAACATCCTCGCTGCATCTTTACTGTGAAGCCGCTCTAAGAATTTTGAGACAAGGAAAAGATGTGAGGCTCTGCCCATGTGATGCTTCACTCAGATACCCGGGGAACAATAGAGGTGCTCAGTCAGTAACCCAATGCTTGCCAGATGTAGCCAATCACACAGCAAGAGCCTAGTGAGGTCTCATTTAAAGAGCTTGAGAGTGCTAAAGCAGCCAACTGCCCTTCCAATGGTCTTTCCTTGCTTCCCATTGACCACCAGTTTGTAATGCTGAAAGATTGAGCAAATGAGGGCAAAGCTATTCTCCTGGGTATAACAAGACATTTGGGTGTAACTTTTAAAATGGTGGAAGAGCTTTCAGAAAGATTGGAAGGGAGATAAGGAAAATATTTTTCCCCTACCAACTGGTAAGGATCAGGAACTCACTGCTTAAAAGGGTGGTAGATCCAGAAATGCTCATGACATTTAAAAAGTATATGAATGTGTGCCTGAAGGTCTGTGTACTCTTTGTTTGGCCTTTGCCATCACAAGCAATGTGGCTGACAACACCTGGTTAATGTCAGGTCATTGAATTAGCATTTCATATTAGAGCTTGTACTAATACAAAAAACTTAATTTTGTATTAGAACTGCCCTATCAATCATTGGTGAAGGATTGTTGTGCAATGATTGATTAGGAAAGTGAAAGGCATTTGTGTGTCAGACAGGACAGGAAGAGCAAGCACACAATTCCACTGTATTGTTTTGCCATAATGAAGTTGTTGAAGATATTTGGGCTGCTGTTAAATCCTGAAGGAAGTTGACATAGTGCAAGAGCCACCTTCCTTTAGTGCATTATGTTACATTCATAAAGTTGTGTATGCTTCATCAGCAGTTCTTTACTGGTGCCCTGAGAAACAATGTTCTGCTCAATGATATTGTTTCTCAGGGCACAACATGCATACCTAAGAGTGAAATCAAAATACTAAGATTTGCTCCCCTGTTCTTTAAACTTGCAGTTCCTCCAGTGTGCTGCTGAAGAAGTTTGACTAAAGAGTGTTATGTTAAAAACTGCACAGGAGCTTTATGTGTCTCAATTTCTTAAACCTATTTAAGACAGATTTTATGCCAACAATAAACGAACAAATCCAGAATCCTGTGTACAGCTCCCTCTACTGGACGGTGCAGACCTTGCAATCCAGGGTCATCAGAATCAGACTCCGGAGGGAAGTGAGTGTCTGGGACATCACCTGTGGATAAGTTGGAAGTATAATGGATAGTGAGGAAGATTGTCTAAAGGTAGAGCAGGATATAGATCAGAAAGTTGGCTAGAGCACTGGCAGATGGCATTTAATATTGACAGGTGTGAGATGATGCATTTTAGGAAGTCAAATAGGGGTAGGACATATACAGTAAATAGTGGGGTGCTAAGGAACGTTGATGAACAGAGGGACCTTGGGGTTCAAGTCCATTGTTTGCTGTAAGTGGAACCACAGATAGATAGGGTGGCAAAGAAGGCATGCGGCATGCTTCCCTTCATAGATCAGGGCAGAGAATATACAAGTTTGGAGGTGATGTTGCAACTTTACAAAACAGCGGTTCGAGTGCACTTGGAGTATCGTGTGCAGTCCTGGTCACCACACCATGGGAAGGGTATGGATGGGCTGCAGAGAGCGCAGAGGAGATTCACCAGGATGTTCCCATGATTGGAGGACTTTAGTTATGGAGGGAGATTTGATAGGCTGGGTTTACTTTCTCTGGAGTGTAGGAGGCTGAGGGGTGACCTGATAGCAGTACGAAAAATCATAAGAGGCATAGATAGGATAGATAGTCAGAATCTTTTTTCCGTGGTGGGGGTATCAAAAACAAGACAGCACAGGTTTAGGGTGAGAGGAAGGAGTTTTAAAGGGGATCTGAGGGGTAAGCTTTTTACATGGAGAGTGATTGATATCAGGAATGCACTGCCAGAGGAGGTGGTGGATTCAGATACAATCACCATGTTTAAGAAACATTTAGGCAAGGACTTAAATAGGCAAGGCTTAGAAGGACTTGGACTTACTGCCAGCAAATGGGACTAGTGTAGAAAGGCAAAAAGGTTGGCATTGACATGGTGGGCCGAAGGACCTGTTTCTGTACTGTACAACTCTTTGGCTCAATGATTTGAAGCTATTGAAGCTCTATGAAGCTATCTTTAAGGAAGAAATAGCAAGACACCTAGATAGAAATGATTCCATCAGGCAGACACAGCATGGATTCAGGAAGGGCAGGTCTGGTTTGAAAAAATTACTGGAGTTCTTTGAGGATATAATGAGCGCAGTGGATAGAGAGGAACAGGTGGATGTTGTATACTTGGATTTCCAAAAGGTGTTCAATAAGGTGTCGCATAAAAGACTTATCCACAAGATACGGATGCATGGAGTTGGGGGTAATGTATTAGCATGGGTAGAGGATTGGTTAACCAATAGAAGGCAGAGAGTTGGGATAAATGGGTGTTTCTCTGGTTGGCAATCAGTGGGTCCCACAACTGTTCACGATATACATTAATGATTTGGAAGAGGGGACCGAGTGTAGTGTATCTAAGTTTGCTGATGACACTAAATTGAGTGGGAAAGCAAATTGTGCAGAGGATGCAGAGAGTCTGCAGAGAGATATAGATAGGTTAAGTGAGTGGGCAAGGGTCTGGCAGATGGAGTATAATGTTGGTAAATGCGAGGTCATCCACTTTGGAAGGAAAAATAGAAGATCAGATTATTATTTAAATGGTGAAAGATTGAAGCATGCTGTTGCGCAGAGAGCCTTGGGAGTGCTTGTGCATGAATTGCAAAAGGTTGGTTCACAGGTGCAACAGGTTATCAAGAAGGCAAATAGAATGTTGGCCTTCATTGCAAGAGGGATTGAATTTAAGAGCAGGGAGGTTATGCTGCAACTCTACAGGGTACTGGTGAGGCCACACCTACAGTACTGCGCACAGTTCTGGTCTCCTTACTTGAGGAAAGATATACTGGCTTTGGAGGTGGTGCAGTGGAGGTTCACCAGGTTAATTCTGAAGATGAGAGGTTTAGCCTATGAGGAGAGTCGCCTGCGACTATATTTGCTGGAATTCAGAAGAATGAGAGAGGATCTTATAGAAACATATAAAATTATGAAAGGAATAGATAAGATAGAGGCAGGAAGGTTGTTTCCATTGGTAGGTGAGACGAAAACTAGGGGACATAACATCAAGGTTCGGGGGAATAGATTTAGGACAGAGATGAGGAGAAATTGCTTTTCCCAGAGAGTAGTGAATCTGTGGAATTCTCTGTGCAGGGAAGCAATAGAGGCTACCTCATTAAATATATTTACACAGTTTGATAGACCTTTGTATAGTAGGGGGATTAAGGGTCATGGGGAAAAGGCAGGTAGGTGGATCTGAGTCCACGGCCAGATTAGCCATGATCTTATTGAATGGTGGAGTGGGCTCAACAGGACAGATGGCCTCCTCCTGCTCCTATTTCTTATGATTTGCCAAAACGAGTGGAGCTCCAAGACTTGAGAAATTCAGCACTATTCAGGCCAAACCAGACACTGCATCGATCACCTACTCAATGAGTCCCACCATGACTGGACCGCATTGGATGCAAAGTGCACCATCAGTTGAACACATTGCTGGAACTCACCAAGGCTTCTTCAACAACTTCTCCCAAAGCTGTGACCTCTACCGTACAAAAGGATAAGGGAACTGTTACAGGGGAACATGACTGACTACGTCAACTGGGAACGTGGCCAAAGGAATGGCAGATGGAAATGAAGTCAGATAAATGTGAAGTGGTGCATTTGGGAATTTAAACAATGAAGGGATACACACAGTGAATGGCAGGGCCCTGGAGACAGTTGTGGAACAGAGAGACTGAGGGATGCAGGTACATAGTTCCCTGAAAATGGTGACACAGGTAGGTAAGGTGGTGAAGGCGGCATATGCATGCTTGCTTTCATTGGATGTGGCATTGAGTACAAGAGTTGAGACGTCATGTTACAGCTGTACAAGAGGTTGGTGAGACCACACCTGTAATATTGTGTGCATTTCTAGTTGCCATACAATAGGAAGGATGTGGTTAAGCTAGACAGGATGCAGAAAAGAATCACAGGGATATCACAAGGACTGGAGCGCTTGAGTTATTAGGAGAGATTGGATAGTATGAGGAGAAACTGGATCTTATGGTCTGGATGACGGAATTGATGGTTTTGTGGTCAAATTTGTGGATGATACAAAGATAGGTGGAGGGGCAGGTAGTGTTGAGGAAGCAGGGAGTCTGCAGAAGGACTCGGACAGGTCGGGAGAATGGGCAAATAAGTGGCAGATAGAATACAGCGTAGGGAAGTGTACGGTCATGCACTTTGGTAGAAGGAATAAAGGCGTAGACTATTTTCTAAATGGGGAGCGAATTCAGAAATCAGAGGTGCAAAGGGACTTGGGAGTCCTAGTGCAGGATTCCCTAAATGTTAACTTGCAGGTTGAGTCAGTGGAAGGCAAATGCGATGTTAACATTCATTTCAAGAGGACTAGAATATAAAAGCAAGGATGTAATGCTGAGGCTTTATAAAGCATTAGTCACACCACATTTGGAGTACTGTGAGCAGGTTTGGGCCCATATTCAAGAAGGACATGATCCAGAGGAGGTTTACGAGAATGATCCTGGAAATGAAAGGGTTAATGTATGATAAGAGGACTGTTTAACAGCTCTGGACCTGTACTCGCTGGAGTTTAGAAGGATGAGGGGGGATCTCATTGAAACCTACTGAATATTGAAAGGTCTGGATAGAGTGGACATGGAGAGGATGTTTCCAGTAGTGGGAGAGTCTAGAACCAGAGGGCACAGCCTCAGAAATAAAAGGACGTCCCTTTAGAACAGAGATGAGGAGGAATTTCTTTAGCCAGAAGGTGGTGAATCTGTGGAATTCATTTGCACAGACAGCTGTGGAGGCCAAGTCATTGGGTATATTTAAAACAGAGGTTAAGTTCTTGATTAGTAAGGGCATCAAAGGTCACGGGGAGAAGGCAGGAGAATGGAGTTGAGAGAGAAAAATAAATCAGCCACAATCAAATGATGGAGCAGACTTGATGGGTCAAATGGCCTAATTCTGCTCCTATGTCTTATGGCCTTATGGATAGGCTAAGAACTGTTTTCCCTGGGCTAAAGGAGGCTGAGGGGTGACCTTTTAGAAGTTTATAAAATCATGAGGGGCATAGATAGGGTAGATAATCACAGTCTTTTTCCCAGGATAGGGGAGTCTAAAACTCGTGGTCATGGGGGGGGGGGGGGTGATGGAGAGATTTAAGGAGGATTTGAGGGGAGAGTATTTCATATAGAGGGTGGTGACTACATAGAACAAGCTGCCAGAGGAAGTGGTAGAGGTGGGTACAATTACAATGTTTAAACGACATTTGGACAGGTTCATGGATGGAAAAGGTTTAGAGGGATCTGGGCCAAATGCAGGCAAACTCCAACTCAATCTATTTAGTCGATCTTGGTAGGATAACCCTCTCATCCCAGGAACTAGCCTGGTGAATCTCCTTTGGACTGCCTCCGAAGTTACTGTATCTTTTTTGAGGTAAGAGGACCAAAACTGTACACAGTATTCCAGGTGAGACCTCACCAACACCCTGCACAATTGCAACAAAACCTCACTGTTTTTAAACTCCAACTACTTTGCAATGAATGTCAAAATGCCATTTGCCTTCTTAACTACTTGGACTTGCCTGCTAACTTTTTTATGATTCATGTACTATAACACCTAGATCCCTCAATAGGTCTGTTTAAACTGTAAAGACTCTCAACCACAAAGACTCTCGAAGGTATAGTAATATGCAAGGACTATGCAAAACACCATGGCATACAGAATAAATACAACAATGGCATTGGACCCTGTAGTTTTTCAATGTTGCACTCCATTGAGAGTATCAGGATGTGTCACTGTAAACAAACCCCTTGAAGGTGGGTTTGAATGGGCTGAGAAGGGAGGTAGTCCTTTTTCAACAACAGCATCAATCCTGGCCTTTCTTCAAGTACATTCTTTCACTAGCACTCAAGAATGTTAAACATGGGGGTGCCTTGAGAATCCAGGCCTTGGTCCTTAGCTTTGCCCATTAAAAATTGCCTGATTGATTGCAGATTAAGTCTCCAGTAAGAGTGACAATTAGGTCTTAAGAGTAATTTAACATGACGTGCTGCTGGCAACTGGTATCACACCTGTTCAGCACTGCTTTATCTTTGCTTCCTTTTCCGAGGAATGCACAGGAGCTTGCATAGGATTTAAACTGTTAAAATATTTCTGCAGATTTCCAAGGCCAACATTTAGTAACAATCTAACAAATTAGTCAACTACTGCACCGTAATTTGGACCACCATGTGTATATGTTTATTAAACTCTTTAATTGAAATAATACACACAATTGGATATAGAGTCATCTTGTGGAAGAAGAGTTTGAGTTTTACCTCTACCTCATTGATGACATTAACTAATCAGTAATTGACATTTGCAAACATTGACCAGAACTGGTGGCATAGACAGCTACTGCCTTCAAAAAATGAATGAGAATAGTTCAATTTTTGAAATAAATTCAGTTCAAGGACATAACAAAACATTGACCAGTTTCAGCTGTACATAGCAAACTATTTCTCCTACACTTGCAGATGTGGCCTTGTGTGCAGTAGCCCCAACCTTTGAGTGTAATATACTGCAACTCACTCTTTCAGGTAAGCTGTTTACTACTGTAACACTTAACTGCAGTCAATATTTACATATTTTTTTACACAAATTATTAAATAATGGTGAATTTATATTTGAGAGCATTTTTTTCATGAAAGACAATGTCTTAAAGTTTATAATAGACAGTATAGCTGTGGCTGTATAAAGTGAATGCTGCTGTGCATGGCTTGTTATTCTACTGTGTATTATCAGACAGTAGGATTTTTATATTTCATACTAACTTATGTCTTTTATTTTTTTGAAGCTGAAACTGTAAGAAATGGTATGCACAAGTGATATCTAATAGACATTTCCGCAAGTGGTTATATCACAATAACAGTTTCAATACTTGCATATAAAGTACAAATTCCATTTGTATTATAAAACTATTAATTGACAAGTGATAGCACATTATTTTATTTAAAAAAGAATTCTTCTCAAACAAAGTATTTGGCTCTTTGAAAGATGCTCCTTGTGAAGCGAAAAAGTGTTGAGTTTTCTAAAAGGGTCCTTATGGAGTCCTGCTGTCAGAGGGTGCACTAGAATAAAGGAAACTTCAAATTAAAGAAAGAACTACTGTATCAACAAAAGCACTTTAATATCTCTTCCGTGTAAGTAAAGGACCAAGAGGGAAATATAAAATACAACTATTTTCTATTTATCCCTTATTTCTCTCTTTTTTTCTTAGCTCAAGTCTTAACTCGGAGTCCAACCCCCAACAAGGACTACAGCACTTGCCCAAATGGAATGCTCCTTCAGTGGAATTCAAATGGATAGTACATTTTTGAAGCAAAGAGTTTTATGCTTGTCACTACCACCAGAAATGATTGCCTGGTCATCAATCACTTACTGTATGTGGTATCTTTTTAATGTAGGTTTATCATGCTTATCCACACAACAACAGTGGCCATTCAGAAGCAATAATGTTGCCTGTGAATCAATCTGTTGTGGGAGCTGGCAAAGCCAACTGACCCAATTCACAGGTGTATATCTGCGATCAAAGGAGCACTCTCCCAGCTAAAAGCACAGATCATGGAATTACATTTTTTTTGCATAACCAATGCTGCAAATATATAAAAAAATGCAAAATGTTCCCTATTCTTTTAAACATCAGTGGAACCGGACTTTATGTAACCTACATGTGAAAAAAGGATGGATTTGGAATACCTGTCAATGTGTATGCCCCATTAAAATAGTGGACTTACATTTTCTGCCATGGATAAAGGGATTTGGAGCAAACTACATTTTACATTTACATTAAAATTTATGTGATCCTAGGATGGGTCAAAATATTTTATAATCTCTGCAAAATATGGGTTGATTTCAAGGATCCTGAAAGAAACAGCCAAAGCTAAAATATAGAGTTTAGGAATTTTAGGGATTAATTTAGATATACTGAGATCATGATAGGCAAATCGTATAGAAAATATAAGGAGCTAACAAAGGGATATGGGTTATCACCAGCTGTGACACACCACACCACCTGCTGTGTGACACAGGTCATATTCTCTGCTTTACAGTTCTGCTTCACTAAACATTTCCTCACCTTTGTTCAAGTGTTAGTGATAAACTTTTCAGTTGTCTTGGGATAGCTTTTGAGAATGGTGTGGTGGATCAGATGTTCTTTAAATTTTTATTTCCATTGAAAGGAATGGAAATGACAATCAGGCAGTTTTTTTCAGAAGCAATGGATCTGCAAACAAGTTGTATGGCCCAGACAGCAAGGAAAGGCAAAAAGATACACACATGGCTCCATACTCCAGATTTATCATTCCTCAAAATGATGTGCATTTTAACACCTATCAATTTTGCAATAATCTCATTTAAATGCTTCCTACTCTTGCTTGGTATCTGGATTCCTCTTGTACTATATGTGCCTTATTGTACCATTTGAAGCCCTTGAATAAATTTCAATCTTATAATAATCCCTGGTAATAATGACACCAAAAATCTTTTAAGTAATAATGTCAGACTAAATTAAGATTTATTCTTATCAGCTTTTGATTGATTTACAGTCAGATAGTTTACCTCACATTAGCTCTGCTAAATACTTCTTCCTCATCTGAGGATTCTTTGAAGTGTGAGCCATGACCCATTGATTTCTTGCGAACTGAATCTAATGGCTGGTACAAGTCTTGCAGCCAAAGTGGCTTTGGTAGGTCAATGTCTTCATCCAGTAGGGGTGCCTGATAATAAATCCAGTCATTTCAATTCAGTTAAATAAAAGTGAACACATTAGTGAAACAATTGTTGCAAAGTTATAGTAGAAGCACTGTTTTATGCACTTATTACATGATTAAAATTAGCAAACAAAAGAACAAAAATAATCCACGTCTGCTGTTACCTGTTGTGCATCTTTTGATTTTTTCCCAGTTAATCGCTCTGTAACTTTCTTCAGAGGGCTGTGTGCACAAAACACACAGAACTGTTGACATTTCTATGAGCTTCTTTTACACAAAAAGACACGGGTTGTGAAAGCCAAAATGGAGCATTACATTTCATAACTTAGTGCAAAGGGAATGTTTACCTCTTAGATTGTTTTTTACATGGAGCATCTCCTGTAGCATAAGGAGTCTTTGATTCTGACCTTTGAGAGCATATCTATTACCAAAAATAAAAATGTTAAAAGGGAATTACAATTTCCAAAAGTTAATGACTGTTCTTTGTAGTTAAGAATATAAACTAAAAAAGCATACAGTGCAAGTAGATTTGAAACAAAATATATCCAAAGGAATAATTACTTGGCGAATGAAAATTTGCAATCCATCATTTGAAAGATGCACAAATAATTATCCACACCCAAGATTCTATTAAGTTGTACTGGCAATGTAATAGACACAATATCCTTAGTGCCCAACATTACAATATGTGCTCCTGCCAGGAGATGCTCAGCACTAGTAGTGCACAAAGGTAAAACCTATCCATTTGTATTTGCCTACATTTCAATATGTGAATCAATCACTTCTTTTTGTACTGTGTTCTCTCAATTTTTAGTCTGATTTATTTTATATGCTACATTCTTTGAACTTTATCTTAAAATCACTCAAATTTTTATAGTGTTCATATTAGGTTAATGGCATTTTTTCAGACATGTGAGAAATGATGATCCAAACTCCAAATGTTTGATAGTTTTTACAAGTCCAGTACCAAATCTTGTTCTGACTTGGCTGATTCTATCGATTCTCCTTTCCCTGGCCAGTCCTCAGCTTCCAGACCTGCCTCCAATGTTTGGCCACTTTTTTTGTACTTCCAGAGTGGCACTAGGGTTGTTAACACTGGCTAGATTTATTTCAGAAGGTTTATTTACATGACATTGTGCTTCTCATTTCCCAAATATTTAGGAAATATGAGACATGACTAGAAATTGCTCATGTCAATCCTAATAGTACACCATCTATCTATGCCAATAAGAAAAAGGTAGACTCACTTGAATGATTCTAGCTTGAAAATGGCAGTCTTTCACCACAGCACAGCACAGGAACAGGCCCTTCTGCCCACAATGTTGTGCCGAACTAAATAAATTAGTAATCAAATGCCCAACTAAACTAATCCCTTCTGCCAACACAACGTCCATATCCTTCCACTTCTTGCACATTCATGTCCCTAAGAGCCTCTTATTTGCACCAACATCTATATTTTTATAATTAATGAATTAAAATGTTTAAAGAAAATATTTATTATTGCTCCTACGATGTATTCCTGGGTTGCTCACAGAAGATTCTCAGGCAAGACACAAGAGACTGCAGATGCTGGAATCTGAAGCAAAAAAACAAACTGCTGGAGGAACTCAGTGGGTCAGGTAGCATCTGCAGAGGGAAATGGACAGTCGACGTTTTGAGTCGAGACTCTTCACCTGACCACCTACTGTTACAGATCCTGACCTCCAAAGGAAATTCTTGGGATCCTTGTGCTTATTGCTGGTCATTTTTCCTCCCTCTACTGGCCCTGTGTTTTACTCCCAACTACATTTAAGGACACCGCCTATAATTCACTGTTGATTGTACATCTCTTCTTTGGGTCTTACATCTACTGGTATGCTGTAGATGATAGTCCTGCTTCAGCACCTATTCTAGTAACCCTTTCCACTTCACAGCCCTCCACTCCCGAGACTGATCTCTGCCCCTAAATCCAAACTGACTCTAGCTTCCCTAAATGTTAACTTTTCACAGCCATCTCCATTATCCATTTTACTGATGATCTTGCCTACACTCAGGAAGTCATCATCGAAGACCAAGTCAGTTGTGATTCATCCTGCAGCTCTCAAATAAATGGAGAAGATGATGACCAGAGACTAGGAGGGGATTTGACAGTCAAGAGGGAGGAATCATTGGCTATGAGGAAATTGAATTTTTAGAGCAATATTTTATGACATTGTAAAAGCATTATAGTGACTCCAGGTGTAATAGTAACAAAATGTCACCTTTCTATTGACAAAATTGCATGATACCAGAGACATGCTCATTGGTATATTGCAGTAAAAATCCCAAGAGCAGCATCACACACACCTAAAAATGAGGTGGGAACATTGTGAAATTGAAACACGGGAGATCATGAATGGTAAACAGTGAAAGTTGCATGGTACAGACCATGCTAATGACAAAGGACAATTAATGATAAGGACAATTGGGAAGTGGGCATTTCATGAACATCCTCACTGATGGCAGAGCCCAACAACTGAGTGCAAAAGACAAGGCTGAAGTATTTAAAACCATTTCCAGCTTTAATTATCAGGTAGATCAACCATCTTTATCTCCTTTTGAGGCCCCATCAATAGCTGAAGCTAATCTGAAGCCAGTTCGATTCACCATATGTACATCAAGAAAATTCCATCAAAGTCTATGGACCCTGGCACATACCTGGTCATGGTGTTGAAGACAAACTCCAGAATTAACTGTGATTAGTACAGTTTTAACATTGACATCCTTCTCAAAACTTGTTCATGTATTTCCAATCCACATGGAGCAAGAAAAATCCAATTCACTTCATTCCCACTCAAACAACCTGCTCTCAATTATCAGCCAAGAGATGGAAAGGCCACTTAGGATCACTAAAGAATGATCTGCTGCCCGATATTCAGCCCAATATTCAGTGTGGGTTCTTCCATCATCACTGGTCTCCCTTATACATTAAGCTCAGCATTTTGCTGCAGAACTTTCTGAAGGCAGTATCCATCTTCAGCTGCTTTATCAATGATGTTCCCTCTGTCATATGTGGGGAAATTCCTGAAGATTGTAGCGTTCACTTCTATCACACCACTTAGGATAATGAAGTAATCGATGCTTCTGCACAGCTAGTCCTGTTACCGTTCAGACAAGTGACAAGTAATATTGATTGCTGCTGATCTGCCACATTCACTCCTTCCATACACAGCAAGCTGGGGCTGCAGTCTGTACCTTCCTAAAGGTGGACAGCAGCAAACTGCCAAGGTTTCTTCACCAGCAACTCCCAAACCCTCAAACTCAACCACATAGAAGGACAAAAGCAGAAGGAACATAAGAAAACCATGACTTCCATGTTTTTTCCAACTCAGATTTGGAAATGAATTGTCTACTCATAGCTGGAGCAAAATCCTGGAATTCTATGGGTAAAAGCTCCTTCACCATATGGAATGTGATGATTCAATAAGGTAGCTCACCACTATCTTTGCAAGGGTAATTCAGGATAGGCAATAAATGGTGAACTTGTCATTGATGCTCATATATCTGTATATATGTAAATAAAATCATCATATACAATTCTCCTTGAGAAAACATCCTCAAGTCTGCTATTTTCTAATTGAATGCAGATATTGTATTGAAATATTACTTCCAAATTTACAGTCAAATGCAATTTCTGGATTCTTTCCTCAAGCACAATGAAATTACTGCTATCACATAATAGAATAAAAAAGGTGAACAGAAAGACTTGTATTTTTATAGTGACTTTTATGAGATATCCTGATCGAGTAAATAAAGTACTTCTGAAGTATAATTACTGTGGTAATCTTCTCTGTGGATTGTCACCTTGACGTGGTGGAGAAGCTTGTGTGGTCCTGAGATCCTGAGAGCGATGCCGTCTGGAACTATGCTCCTGGTAGGGTCACCCATGGCGGTAAGGGCGACGGTGAGGTCCCTGACAAAGAACAATCCAACCAAGACCTCAACAGTGGAACAGGCGGACGAAGTTACTTGAACTCAATGGCTGTGAAGGCGGATGAAGGCTGCAACAAATCCATCAGCTCCAATCGTCGTGGTTTCCATGCCACTGGAATCAGTTGGTTGATTTGTGAAGTATTGTGTGCTTTTTGTAGTGCAACATCAAGTACACATTAAACAAATACACGCACAGGCGTCTTCGCTCTGTGGGCTACTTCTCAAGTCTTTCGGCGATCGGGGGAGGGTGATAGGAGCAGGCAATGTGATGGCTGGAAGCTCCCAGTCAAGAACCGGCACGAAAGCGGTGAATACTTGATTCAGTCGCTCAACTTTTGGACAGAAGCAGGAAAGTTGTTCGGCAGCAGTATTCACGTCTGAGCAGCCCTATTTAGGATCCACTCTGCTCACCCTGAACTGGGAAGGGGCTAGAAAAGGTGCCCTAAAAATAGTCTGCTTTTTAATGCAACTAAAGCTATTTTTGGCCCATCCTCTCATGGTCAAGCTCCTCTCAAAACCAAAGATGTTTCAACCATCCTGAAGACCAATGCTGACATTAATTCTAGATGGAGGGAGCACTTTGAAGACCTTCTAAATCAAACCGTCTCATTTGACAGGAATATGATTAACAACATTCCAAAACAGCCTGTTGATGACCCCCTAAGCAAAATAGCAACACTTGAAGGAGTCAAGGAAGCTATCAAATCCTTGAAGAACAACAAGGCCGCTGGACTTGATGGAATACCAGCCAAGGTCTACAAAATTGGAGGTGATTACCACCTGCATCAACTTCTCATCAAGATCTGGATAAATGAAGACTTACCAGCAGACTTTAGAGATTCAGCAATCGTTACCATCTACAAAAGGAAAAGTGATCGATCCGAATGCGAAAACTATCGTGGAATTTCCCTGTTAGCAACAGCAGGAAAGATCCTCACCTGCATCATGAACAACTGGCTCAAGCCTTTAGCCGAGAAGATCCTTCCGGAGACACAAGCCAGTTTTAGACCATCACGTGGAGCAATCGACATGATCTTCACAATGCGACAACTGCAAGAAAATTGTCGTGAACAACTTCAACCTCTGTACATGGCATTCATTGACCTCACCAAAGCCTTTGACTCGGTATCAGGGGAACTCCTATGGGATGTCCTATCCACCTATGGAGGCCCCGGAGAGTACATTTGAATCCTGAGACTCCTCCACGATGGCATGCTTGCCACAGTCATGGTCAGCAACAGTAACTGTGAGCTTTTTCAAGTCAAATCAGGAGTAAAACAGGGATGCGTGATTGCCCCAACTTTGTTCACCATCTTCATTGCGACAATCATCCACATCATCAAGGACGATCTACCCCCAGGAATCGAAATTGTCTACAGAACAGATGGCAGACTTTTCAATTTTACCCGTCTCAAGTCCAAAAACAAGACATCCACGAGTTCCCTCATCGAATTCCAATATGCAGACGACAACTGTGTGGCAGCTCTCTCAGAAAACCACCTACAACAGATTCTGACTGCCTTCAACCGTGCGTACATGAAACTTGGACTTACCATCAATTCCAAGAAGACTCAGATCATCTACCAACCGTCACCAACTGAGACAAATCGGATAGAAGCATCGATCCAACTTGGCGAAACAACCCTGGAAAATGTGGACCACTTTCCATATCTTGGAAGTTACCTCTCCTCCAATGTCGACCTTAATGATAAGATCCAACATTGTCTTAAATGCGCTGGAACAGCTTTTGGACGTCTCCGAACAAGAGTCTTTCATGATCGTGACATCCGAACAGACACTAAAATGCTAGTGTACAAAGCAGTGGTGATCCCAACATTCCTGTATGCATCAGAAACTTGGACAACATACCGACGCCATCTGAAGGCACTTGAAAAGTTCCATCAACGCTGTCTTCGAAATATCTTAAGTATCAGCTGGGAAGATAGAAGAACCAACATCCATGTGCTAAATGAAGCAAAAACAACAAGCACTGAAGCCTATATTATCAAGAACCAACTAAGATGGAGCGGTCATGTTGTTCGGATGAAAGATGAAGGTCTGCCGAAACAAATCTTCTAATCCCAGCTTAAAGTAGGCAAACGTAAAAGAGGCGGACAACAGAAGAGATTCAAAGACGTCTTAAAAGCCAACATGAAGAAATGTAACATCGACATCAACAATTGGGAAACCAATGCCAAGAACAGGAAACTCTGGCAAACCATCATCCAAGAAGGAACAGCAACCTTCAAAGCCGACAGATGTCCAGAATTAGAGGAAAAGAGAAGAAAATGGAAAGAGAGGCAGCAACAACCAAAGCCCGATCTGCCATCTGGAACTACCTGTCCTGAATGCGGAAGAACTTTCAGAGCCAAGATTGGACTCATAAGCTGCTTGAGAGCCCATAAATAGATCAACGGAACAAAGACCATCATCCTCGACTTCGAGGGATAGCCACGATGACGACGATGGTAATGCAGAAATCCTGGCAGTCAGTTTGCTACAGCAAGCTCTCAAAGAAAACAACATGATATTAACATATAATTTGACTCGTAAGGTATGATTGATGGATTTATTTTGTGAAGGTCACCAGAGAGACCTCCTCTGCTTTTCTTCCATAGTGCTGTGGGTTCTCTAACATTCACCTGAGAGGACAGACAGGGCCTTGGCTTAGGATTTCATCCAAAAAATATCACCTACAACAGTGTAACACCACCTCGGTGCTCTTATGGGATTGCCAGTCTAGATTATGTGCTTGAGTCTCTAGACTTAATAGATAAATGGCAATGTCTGCAGCAATTCACATTCATCACCGTAAACATCTATTCCCTAAACAACCATAGAAACTGTGTGTGCCACCTACAAAGTGCTCTGTAGTTACTTGTTTAGGCTACTCCGTCAGAACCTTCTAAACCCATGATTGTGACCACTAAGAAGGCCAAGGCAACAGTGTATGGGCACACTACTACCTGCATGATCCAGGAATTAGTCATTCCCAGGAATTATGAACTGGAAAACAGAGTTGGTGACAGTCCACATAAAATTGACCATTATCAATCTACAAAGATCAAGACTTTAAACACAAATCAATTCAATGTAATAATTACATCAGCCCAGAGAGTATAATCTGTGACTTCATACACCCAGCCAGGAAGTCAAACTGTAATCCTGATTCTTGTCTTCCCATAAGAGGCTCCTAGATGGAAGGGCTGAATTATTAAACTAACCCCTTTGAAATATTGATTTTGTTTGTTGTGTTATAAAATAGGTATATGTTTATTGGTTAATGCAAATGTCTGTCAATCCATGATATTACTTAGGTAATATTCCTAGATTTGTGGATTTGAGGTTAAGTTAGTGAAAAATTGGAACAATTATTAGAATTTTTATGCATTTGAGATTTTTGGCTGGGAGAGGAATATGGACTTGAATACGGTTCAAAATTAGGTGATTTGGAGTTTGATCAGCCATAGGGACCATTATTATTCTTGACTGGTTTTGTGTTCTTTAATATGTTGGGGTTATCATTAATTTCATAGATTGCAGATGTCTTTTTGAGGATAATGAGGAATTTGCCTTCTGTAGGTCCTGAAAATTGGAATACAAATTTATCAGTCTCCTTATTCTGCCAATCAAAACTCATATTGACACCTTTCCAAAATAAATAACAGATCGCAATTTGTCTAATGAAACAAAATCACTATCACTATGCTAAGATATATCACAATACCATCACTAAAACCACAATATGAACAATTATCCTAGATGGTGCCATGTCTAAATTAGCATATACTTATTTGATGTTTTTTTCAACCAAATGAGTAAATTAAACCTTTGAATGAGATACTGGAAATTCCAACAATCTCAGCATAAGCAGGAATAAGAATCCGACCAATCAGATGTAAATATTGTGAAATTCCAGTCTTCAGACACAATCTTACTTAGTTCAGGCATAGAAGTCAGTGCCTCCAATTCATCATGCTGCTGAATTTTTATCATTAATTTAAATGACCAAAAAATTGGAAGCACAATAAATGCTCTTCATCAGCTTAAGAGGTTTTCCTGCTAAACACGTGAAGATGACAAAATGTGTAGAAACCTACCTCTATTAGACAAACCACTGCAATAATAATCATCACTACAACAGTAACTGCGATAGCCAGCAGAAGTTTGTGCCCATACTCCACTGCAGACAAACTCGCCGTCTTCTACAAAAGAACAGAACTTATTATGACATAAGTGAGAAAGTTTAGTTTGCAAGTAAAATATGAGATTAAGGACAAGGATACATGCATTTGAGTATTCGTAAGCAGACTGTGGTCCATTCAAAGTAAAAGTTAAAGCATACCAATGATGATCATCATTTCTTTCATTAAACGTTCATTGGTTCCTCTCAATAATGGAACATACTAGTAAGATACAATTCTGTTCTCCTACCATTTGAAGTTCCTCTAGCAACCATAGTCATCCAAATCGGCAGTCAGCTTCACTTCCTTGCATGTATGACCCTGAAGAGCTCAGAAACTCACTAAACATCTTCATAAAATGTTGATTAAAAAATGGCTTTATCGGCAATTTCGTACCTTTCCCTTTAAACATTTAATGATGCAAGAATAAAAACAAAACTTTTCAAGTCAGAAAAGTTAACAGTGGACATGCTCATTCTTTTTTTAACTGCTTTACATTTTCTGCAATAGCAACTTTGCATAGTAATTAGCAGTACAGATAACATCAAAAAAATTAATGCAAACTTTCTTCCACTCCCCAAACGTGATTGCTTTGATCAGTCTGGAGCACAAGTATATTACTCTTTCTTGGCTGGAATAATCATTATTTTCAAATGAGAGAGAAGTTTTGTGAAGCTGGACTTGTAGGCCACAAGCCAGGCTACAGAAACATAAATTGCTGAGTTTTTATTGTTTACACAAATTGACTTCCCTACATAAAAGTAGCAATTATACTTCAAAATTAATTCTTTGGTGTTCAAATGCTTTAAGCTGTTCAGAAGATATGACAGGACTAAACAAAGGAAAGTTTGTTTCTTTCAAAGGAGTGTGTAGAATTTACTGTCATGAATTCTCCCCTGCTTACCTGCATTTTTGATGGATAAATCTACGCCAGTTTGGCTCAGTTCTAAATACCCTAGAGGTTTAAGTCTGACATCATAACTTGTGAGTATGATTTGAACTGAGATTTCAATGCAGTGCTGAAGGATGGTACACTATTAATAGCCCGCTTTTTGCTAAAGATATTGTTCCAATCTGTGGGGTGAAAATACCATAAACTTTCTTCTAGCATTCTGTTGCATGATGCTCCTCATACCAATATTATTGGCCAGGCTGATAGGCCAATTTTAATCATTTAATGGATGAAAATAAAATAAAATTGATTGGATGCAACATAAATAGAAGTTCATTTTGGTTATTTCATTATGTAAAATGTTTCAATGTTAGATTCTGCATTAATGTAAGTACTATTTATTTAATATGAAAGATAATCAAGTGAAACTCGAGAACTCCTGAATTTATTCACCTCTATTAGTGCTTTACAAATAATATTTCACTTCTGTCAAAGAAATTAAACTGTCACTAATTGTATTTGATAATTTATGTCCATACTTGTCAGTAAATATTAATGATATTCTTTGTCATATGTCATTCAAATTTGTTTTGAATTCAGTCAACCTTAGAAGACAAAAAAACAAAAAATTGCAGATGTTGGAAATTTGAAATTAAAGCAGAATATGTTAGAAATACTCAGCAGTATACCTGATGAAAGGTCATTGACAAAATATTAATTTTGTTTTTTCTTTCCCCACAAATACTGCTTCATCTGTTGAGTATTTTAAGCACTTTCTCTTTTTACCTCTGAAGTTAGGAGATTTTTTATAATTTCCTTTTAGGGTTTTGGTAATCTAGTTCCTTTCATATTCAGATCTAAACATAGTGCTACTGCAGAACATTCCAATCATGCTGCCCTTGACAAGAGTCAGAGAGAAGGTGTCAGAGGATATTGGATGGGATTGTTGCAATTTTAAATTTTATTCAGGTATGTTTCCAATGATTGATGTCGAACACCATTTTCAGGAATCAAAGTTGGACTTGTATGCTATCTGATCAATGTAGCTTGGGAACAAATGGAAAGTATGTCTTCAGATTAATACATTACATCTGATCTTATGCCTTGAGAAAGCAATATATTAAAGACAATGGTCTGGCCTATTACTAACAGAAAAAAAATTAACTACTAGATAAGTCAACTACAGTATAGAAAACCACAGAATTTAAATCAATATTCACAATGCACATCATCCTTCACGAACATAAAAAACCTGTGACTCTGTGCTTGAACTCATAGTAAGGTTGAATCTGGGATAGAACTGAAATTCAACCTTGATATTTTGTTTACCTGGGTCAGGTTGTCTAACTTCAAATGTAAGACTACTATATCTGAAATATATTTCAATTGGAAACAACTTATTCCAGATTTTTAATACATTTTTAAACTGTGTAGCAGGTGAAAATTAATCAAACAATTATGGTTATTAACATCAAGGGAGAAATCTCACAATCTATGGGAATAGACCTGTGTTTGGGAGAAGAGCAAGAAGGATAAAGGGAAAAATTCAATTGGATCATATAACTTGTTTTATTCTATCTCATTCATGAGGTGCATCTCCCTGCAGAAATGACTAAAACACTTTTTTTCCATTTGATTGGTTGGTCCAGCCCTTCACATTAATGATTAGGAATTCTGATTTTATGATTTAACAAGAAAACTAGCACTGTTTTTAAAAATCCTTGTACATTTTATGATGGTTCCTCCATTGGTATATCATTAGGCTTTGAATGGATCCCACCTCTCTAAAATGTGATTGCTAATTAATTAAAAATAAACTCTTTTTCCAAGAAACTAAGAACCAGAACATCTATTTTTATATTTGGTTTTGTCATTAGAGTGACAACATCACAAATTCCAAGTCCTTCCCTGTAAACTCATGCTGGTGAAATGAGTGATCTTACTAGCGGTGCAGTAAACAAATATTTTAAAACTACACTTTTTAAGAAAATGATTTAAATACATTATAGAAAGAACATTCATACATCCATTGATCAGAAGCAACCAAACTTAAAATAAAAGAATTATATATATGACCATGCTCCCATCCTGAGATATTGTTAAAATGTTTTAGAAAAGGGCCTATCAAATATTCAAGGGGATAACAAAGGCTACTTAAATGTACATGCCATTCATCAAATGGCTTGAAAGAGGTACTCATTCTTTGCAGAGGAACCAACTGAACAAAGGAGCATGTCTACAGTGAAATAAGTAAAACTCCTCTGCCGAGAACCTGCCTATTTAAGTGCATTAAAATATTGTTGAGTGGTTGGCCAACAGATGCTTGAACATTCATGGGCACAACATCTGCCTTATTCTGGGAAATCAGGCAAACATGGAGGTTTTCTTGTATAGTATCTGATTTCATAACTTGGGAGCAAACATAAAAACAAAAACAACTGCAGATGCTGGAAAACTGAAATAAAAGCAGAATATTTTAGAAAAAAACAGCAGTATTTCTGGTGAAAGTTCATTGATTGAAACTTTGTTTTTCTCTCCCCACAGTTACTGCTTGATCTGTTAAATATTTTAAGCACTTACTTTCTTCTCTCTGAAGTTGGAAGATTTTTATACTGCATTTGGATGGTGGGAATAGGAGGCTCATGAGCTGGCCTTGCTAATAATGCTCACATCTCATACATGAGTAAACTAGGTCTAAGAGAATTGAAAAATAATCTAATAACTAAGTGTGGTTAAAACCAATAGAGACTATTGGAGATTTGTATTACACTGAGTGTGATTTAAATTTAAATTAAGCAGCAAATAGATCTCTTAAATGTCATTATTAAACAATTTGGATTAAAATGACAAACATTTTTTTCCTGATTTTTTTTCATGGGTCAGAAAGCTCATCATAGTGGCTGGCATTATTTTCTCTTCTCTACTGCACTTTTATTGCCAAATCCTCTAGGACCTGCAGCAAAAAATGCATCTCCAAATTTCTTCAAAGAGGCAACACAATTCGTCAAAAGCTAAGCTGTTGAAATAGCATAACAATGTTTTTAGTGGAGCTAGTGGATAAAGCTCCATGGCATGGACTGTTTGGATTTTATCTTTAAAATACCATGGCACAAGTTACAGAGTTGTGAATAGTCCGTTAAACATGGACTATTAGCATACAACTAGAAATTACGAAAAGAAAATGTAATTCCAAGATTAAAGCTTAAAAGTACTTCCCCAGTATTGCAGGATAGAAGATACATTGAACAGATTCAGAAATGCAGCAGATGCTGAAATGTTTTTTTTAAAATGGAACCGATCTGATTAGGAAAGGGTTTATAAGTTGTGGGAATAAACATGAGTAAACTCTACAATTCATAGATAGTAGTGGGAAACCACCTTCAAAGGGAGTGAGGTTTGGAGGCATCGCGATCAACTTGAATTGATAATTTTCTGGACACAGTAATCTTCTATTGGGGAAAAGTAGTGGTAGGACATTGCTTTCAATGAAAACGCCAGGAGAAAATAATTTATTGTTTTGCAGAACACAAACTTATTGTCCTGTTGGGAAGAAGGAAATACCTGGGAAAATGCCTAGTGGAACCTTGGATGGGAAATCCTCCAATTATGACACTTTCCAAGCCCACTGTGAGAATTGGGATATTGCAAACAACGCTAGTCTTATCAGAAAAAAAATAGTGCAACTGGGATTTTCCCTCGCTCCTCCTTTTATACTGATCATGAGCACTGGAAATGTGTGGAGCTTTGATTTATTCTCTTTGAGCCAAACTGTCTCTTTGTAGTTGGGTTCATGATTTGGTGTGCAGAAACCACATCAAGGCTCATAGTTCCAAAGGAGGCAATACCTTGAATGATAGAATTTATATTTCAATAAATTTCCCAGCAGAAATTTCAGCTCTGTAGAAGTCTGAAATTGGTTAGCTATTACAGTGCCAGCAATCCTGGTTCAATTCTGGCCGCTGCCTGAAAGGAGTTTGTATATGCTCCCCGTAACTGTGTGGGTTTTCTCCAGGTGCTCCGGTTTCCTCCCATATTCCAAAGATGTATGGGTTAGGAAGTTGTGGGCATGCTATGTTAGTGCCAGAAGCGTGGCGACACTTGTGGACTGCCCCCAGAGTATTCTACGCAAAGATGCATTTCACTGTGTATTTCAATGTACATGTGACTAATAAAGAAATCTCATCTAATCTTATCTAAAAAGGATCATATCTATAGAAAGACATTCTGAGATGTTTTGCTACATTGGAACTGGGCCATTGCAATGTATAATGACTGCTGTTTCCTTCAATGTATTTTATATCATCTAAAGAATTTACGCAAAATACTTTTTCAAATGTTGCAACATAGTAACTTAGATTTTAAAACATATGAGCAAAGCCTTTTAACTATCATACTTGTATCAACATAATTGATAATGCTCAGATGAAAAGCTGTTTTGAAATAACTTTGGATAAAAAGGCAATTACCATTGACTAAATTGAGAAGTCGAAAAAGGAATTAAGATAAAAGATATCCCAAACGTCTATGTTAAGATTCATTGTTGGAACTATGATGAGATTGTTAATATCTTTTCAAGGAAGGAACAGACAGTGGTAGTTTATTTTGGCATATACTTGTGGTAAACAAACAGGACACACATCTGCAGTTTTGTTCAATTAACAGTGTTAAGGAGATGGAATGTAACAAAATTAATGTCCTGTCCATGACAGGAAAGCCTCAAAAACCACTAGCAGCTGGATTATCAAAGGAAGCTTATATTGTAAACAGCCAGGGAGTTCTCAAACCTAGTTGCCAGAAGATTTAAGGATAAGAAATATTATTCCACATTGAAACTGAAGACTGTAAATGTGGCTTAAGTTTAATTATATTCATGCTAACCAAATAAATATGGTTGATAAATAAAACCATAATGGCAAAATAAGTCATTAGTTATGAGGTACCATGGTCTGATGTGGTTGTCTCTTGGTCAGAACCTGGATATGGTTAACAGCTGAAATGTCAAAACTTTATATTTTTAATTTACTGAGTTGATATCCTGAACACCCTTAAAGGGATATATTAAGTCAGCAGATTGGAGACAATCAGGAAATTACACATGCATTGAAGTATCACTTAAATGTCATTATAATGAATAATACATTACATAAAAAAATTAACACAAGAAAACATCAGTTAATATGGTATATATAGACTGTATGAGGATCAATAAAGAAGATGGATAAGTTTAGGTCCCTGTGCTAAAGTGAGCTGCATGGGGCACCAAGTTACAAATTGAATAGAGGACACTTGACAATGTTGCTTTTAGGATCAGAGATTACAAATACAAAACCTATCTTCAAAATGTTCCATACATGGAAAGGAATCCAAGAAAAAACAGAGTGATCTATTTGTTGAAGGGATCCGTTTCGCGTCAAATAGACTTTTCTTGTACTAAACTTGATGTTAATATGAAGAAATGAAAATTGTCAACTGATTGTCTGCTATCTCCTGGCTAACTAACAAGTTTCCTGAGGAATCAGCATTTTCATCCTAAAAATTTATAAGGCCATTTGGACCTTGAAACTCAACCCATCCAAATAAGAGAATTTGCTCTGTTCTGAACTCAGGTTACTTTACTTCTTTTCCTTAGATAGAATCTTCTTTTCCCAGTATCAGAATCTGGGCATATTTCTATGGTTCGCTTGCAAGTAGATCAATTCTTTTTAGTAAGATTTCTGGGAATACTCCCTAAATAATTATGATTTGTACAGTCTAATATTTGGCACCAACATCCTGGCAGCATAACGCAGAATGATTTCTGTTCATTGACTAATTCCAATGCAGTAATTGCCACATATTTTGATGCCATCACTTTTGTATATTGTTAACCGAGCAGGGAGTAGATATCCCAATTACCAAGCCTGGGAGAATGAGCAAGGACTACAACTTCTGTTATTAAAGAATTGTTTACTAAGAGAGGTGGAAAACCATTGGGATATAGAGAAATCACATAACAACAAGGTTATAAATCCTCTTCTTACTTAGAGAACAACAGGCAATGGAAATGGTGATTCTTTGACTTCAAGGACTGCACTGTAGGGTATAGTTTAGTAATCACATCAATGCAGCCAAGGAAAGATAACTTTGTTCATTTTCAAATATACAGTATTGGGCAGAACTTGAGTCCTTGTTTAAGTACTGATCAGCGATCATAAACCTACAATGTTCCTTGATGCAATCCTCCACCAAATCCACCCTCACAACATTCCATTCATTCTAACCTCACCTGCTACTATTTGCTTTCAGCTCCTGTCATCTCCTTCTGATATTAAAAATAGCACATTAAAAAGCATGCTTCCTTGCAAGAGTATTTGGTCTGCTTCCTTTCCTTCAGCAAGGAGGAGGTGTTGAAACTGTCTACTGAGAAGGCCCACGACTTCAAACGCTCACCTGCCACGAGCAAGAAACACTCCAGCTCCTGGGGTGATTCATGGCAGATGCTATTGGGACAAACTGAAAGTGGCTATGGCAGCCATAAGTCTGTTGCATCTCTATTTCATGGTATCACAGTCACCCTTGGATGCAAACTTTTCTTGTTCTTTTGACTGCAAATCAGCCTAGCTTGGCTTGTTTTATAAGCATTTTAACTTCTATTTAGATAAGAAACCACAAGAATCTGCAGGAGGAGGAAATAAAGTGTTCTGTACCATGGCCTAGCTCTTCAGTCATACATTCTAAACCAATTGGCAAACCCCAACATATTCACACTGAAGATTAACAAAATTGTAAGTGGGTTTTATCACATCATAAAGTACTGATAAAAAAATAAATAGTAAATATTGGAACTATGCGCTTTGCCAACATGTTAGTTGAAATGTGCTTCTTTTGAGTATTCTTTTTCAACAAGTGCTTAGCCAGTTGCACTGTTGTCAAATGGCAGAGCAGTAACTGCTGGATGTCAGCAAGACATTGCCTTAACCATCAGTGACAGCCTTGATAAAGTAGGATTCTATGTGGCAGATTTAAGAAATGGAATTGTTTTTTTTCCAATGATGGGCCAAGGGTTCCTATCATTGCATCCTGGGGAAGTTGGCAGTGATAGAAGATCGAACAAACCCTTCAAATTGATAAATTGAGATTTTGAGAAGCAAAGTATCAGCCTTGCAACAAATGCAGAAATGCATCAGAAATCAATTGATGTTTGTGTAATCATTACATTATCTTGAAAAGACCTTGTGATTAAAATATTCAATGCTAGGAAAAGCAGTTGACAAGGCCTTAGTCTTTTACATGTTATCCAATGGAGGACAAGCAGAGTAAGTGTTGTCCTAATGGTGAACAGGATTGTGTGTTTTGATGCTGTAAAGGCTATAGGAGGCACTTGATAAGGTTCCACAAAAGAAGCAGTTAACAAAAATCAGTGGGTATAGGAGGTAACTGGATATATAACCAGTTAGGAGCTGAGACGGAGCATGGGTATAGGGAATTTACATGCAGAACTTGACATACAATATTTCTCAGGGATCTATATACATTAGTCAAATTGGATGAAGGAATAAAGTACATCTAAGTTTTCAGATAATACTAAGTAAGGTAGAAGAATAATATGTGATGATGGTAACAAGAACTTGCAATGATGGACTATGCCAAAAGCCTTGTGGATGTGTTCAGCACATAGAAGAATAAGATGGTCTATTTTGGACCAAGAAAGCCAAATTTGAGTACATGCTTAATGTTGAGAGATTAGAAACAGTGCAGGAGCTGAGAATGTGTTGTTCAGTTAAACAAACCAGAAAAAAACAAGTATATGGGCATAAAAATGAATCAAAGAAGCTAATACAATGTTAGCCTTTATCCCAAAAAGGCTAGAATACAAAGAGAAGGAAATTATGCTTCACTTGCACTGAACCTTGGTTTGATCAGTCTCTGAAATACGGTTTTCAGCTCAGAATATTAAGGGTAAATGGAGGTATAGTTCAACCATAAGCTTACTGAATGGCAGAACAAGATAGAGGAGGCTAAGTGACCTAGTCTTGTTCCTCTGCTCCCACTAATGGAAATGGATTGCAGGTCTGAGCCTGATCCGTAACACCTGATTTCCATACTGTAGAGTATCAATGTCTGTAGCTACTGTTGGTGACTATCAATAAGTGAGTTTCATTGTCCAGTAGTGTCTTAACAGCTGTGTTTTTTCTACGGAAGAACCCAGGAACTAAAAGCAGGAGTATGACATATAGCCCCTTGAGCCAGCACCACTATTTAAGCTGATCCATAAGCCTAAGATTCTCTCATAAGAGGAAGCATCCTCACTGCATCTATTTAGTAAAGTTCCCCCCATTTAAATGATAAATGGAAAGGTACCTTGATTTGAAGTTTGTGAGAGGTCAACTATGCAATTTTGGGGCCCCACAAAGTCAGTAGAGAAGAAAAAAAATTAGTGGAACAATATCTAAGTTTTGAGTAGTTTAGTCTTTGAGTTGAAAAACTTGAGCATCACTTTGGTTATACAGGCAAGTGTTACAAGAGACGCAAAAGAAGCATTTTAGACTGGCGATGTCATCATTCTCACTGCCAATGAAACTTTCAGCAAATATAAGCTTGGAAGATCCAGGTATTAGCTCTTATTCAACCGTCCTCTTCCAGAATATGCTAAACAAGGCAACACATAATTGCAAGCAGATCAATCTCTGACAATTGTCCTGCCATCTGTTTTAATGAAGAATTCACTAGACAAAATGTATAGGATACAAGGATACAATAGATGTTTTTTTCCAGTTTAGGTGTGGGCAGTACCAGCAAGGCAATATTTATTGCACATCCCAAGTTATCCAGAAGGAATAAGGAGTTAACAACATAGAGTTAAACTCAAGTTGCATACGAGCCTGTGGTTCCCTTTCCTTAAGGACGTCGGTAAAGTGGTATAACTTTTATGGAACCCCAGCTGCTTTTAGAAGCAAATTTTATTGGAAAAGTTCCAAAATTCAACTTACAATTTAGCATTATAGATTTGAGTTGAATCTACATTTGTGGATCATAGATAAATATACTTCTCCAATAACAAGAATTTTTTTCTAAAAAATTCTGCAGCAAAATTACTTAAACTAACTTTTTTGAAATCCATGATGCCTTCTGTAACGTGTTTAATGGAACAACTCATGCTTTAACACCATTCCACAAGTAAAGTTAACTTTGTTCCTGGGATTACTTATTTCCTTGGATGCAGAAGTCAGGAAAAATGGGCAGAAGTGTATATGGTTATGTCTCTGGCCTTCTTAACTTGCAGTGATATCCCTAGGATTTCCCTGGTATATATATTGCTGCAGCCACCATTGGTGCAGGGCAATGTATTAAATGAGAAGGGTGCAGAGTATCCTCACTTCTCATTCTCCTAGGGAGAGTATAAACATATTATCTTACTTCTTTCTATTGCCCCCTAAGAGACATTTGAAGAATTCTGAGTAATCACCATTATCAAAAAGATTCTGACCATGAGCCTGGCCTGCAGTTGCCCAATTTTCCTGGCGAGATACATATTGGGACAGTCCATGCACAGAAAATACTGTTTTCCTGGTCCTGTACATGGTCAGTGCGCTTTGAACAGTAGCAGACATGACAACATTTGACAATACTTGACATAAGAAATTTGTGCCAATAGGAAGCATTGCCAGCAAAAATATTTTTAAAAATGACACATTTTGCATAGAAACTGTGAGGACAATTTTGAGATCGAGACAACTTACAAGAGATATTGCAGCAAAAACTAAAACAAGGCTCAAATCAGGAGGCACCACAGCCTAGAAACCAGATCCATCATCGCATTTTTTATGTACAACTGGGCATAAACGCTCTTTTGCACATACTGGATCATGGTGGTAATTATTTCTGGGTTAATTAACAACTATTGAGAAAATAGCCACAGGCACTTTTGGGAATGTTTCTCCTTTGCGTGGCTGACACCTTTGCCCAGCATCAGTTGCAAAGCGAATGACATCATAGGTTATATAATGCGTATTTGTTGCACTACTGGTAGAAACTGGAGCTTATGAGGTAAAATCTACAATCGCCATTGTTAACTCATCAGTAATGAAACAATTAGATAGTGCACTGTCACAACATTGCCTTGTTCAGAGTGTCTCCCAGCCTCGCTTTTGGGTGGCCAGCATAATGTTACATAATTCACTGGAGTTCCCTTTGTTAATTACTGTTTGCACTTGCAGGCAGTGATCACTGGCCATGGATCAGCCTGTCACTCGCAGTGACTTGGGCCACTCATAGGATGGGAGTTGATCAGGCCAGAGTCACTGGGGAACAAGCACATCTCCCATGCCTCATGTTTTCCCTCCCAGCCATGGTTACCTTTTCTGCCACAGAGAAAGTTCTTCAAAAGCTAATTCACCTCCCAGCAGTAAGTGTAGCAGTAGTCTGACAGGAGCACGTTCTGCATGGAGATTCTTAGAGGAATTGCCAAGGTGCCATTTCAGGAAATGCATTTACTACATCACAGCACCATCTTCAATATATTTTTGGCCAATCTTGTGAATTTTTTCAGGATATTGGGTAGTCATCAGCACTGTACATAGCAAATGCTTAGCATATCAAAACAGTATGAGCTCTGATTTCAAGACATGGCATCCTTCTCATTAGGAATGACAGCTCAAATGGAAAGGAAACACAGGCATTTTAATCTTGTTTAAAAGATGGTTTCAGAGCCATGAAAAATTCCTACTTTGATTTAAAACTGTAACTTATCACTTTGGACAATCCTTATAAGCTCTATCCTTCCACCAGGGAGACCATTGCTGCATGCTTAGAAGGAGACAGGAGAAAATGTCAAGAGCCATTTTGTCATGTAGACTAAGCAAGAAGGATCTTGCCTCCTTGGTTTTTCCAAGGAAAGATGAACTACATGTGCTGATCATCCATACCTACCATACTTTGCTGAATAGATTCCCTCAAATTTCAGGAGGATGCACTTCCTAATTGAGTCTTCGTCTTTACATCATATGAGCAGAGCTAGCAGTTGGGTACATGTTGCAGATTCTTGGCATGTACCACCTGCTAGCTTATCTCACCTGATTGTGTGGAATTACTTTACATGGTGAGGGTGTATCTGGTTTGGTCTGTAATCTCGCCAGAAGGGAAAGAATATTCCCTCCAAGCTTGGTTACATGAGGTATTAGACACATTTGAGGAAATGCAGCCACTCAAAAACAGTGCTTGCATGTAGACAGAAAAAATGTTGTGGCAATTTATTAATTTGTTTAAAACATTTATGTTTTTTCATTGGATCACTGCAGAGAAAGGAAGCTGGGTGTGAGAGCATTACAGAGTGATACATTTGTTTGCTCTGCATTCTAGTACATGATCTGGTGCTAGGTGCAGGTGGGTTGTACACATGTACCAATCTGCCCTGGATCCTCATCTTGGGAAGCCTAAAAGGAAAAAAAAAGGACAATTAATTACAAAGCATCTCCAAGAAAATGCCTTCAAATGCTAATAAAAAAAGTTGAGACCTTGGGAGTAATGTTCTCTTAAAATGGTGGCAAAAATGAAAGTGAAGATGAATTGGCTGAATGTGTAACACCTTTCCTGATTTTCTTTTCCATGAAATCAATTGAAAAGAAAATTCAGAAGGGTGTAAAATAAGAACCTTGTTTTTGCTACCACTTATTTCTTGCCTTCAATAAAGTTATTCAAATTGTTGCAGATCAGCAGTTTAGTAAATGTAAGCACAGGTGAGGTAAATGAGGACCAGGGAACCTGGTTGGCTGGTGGTATCCTGCCTCCACAGGCAATTCCAATGCTTCTCACAGCTTATCTTAGGGTCAGCAGCTCATGAAAAGTGAGGCTCTTGACATTGTAAGTCTTCTATTTGAGTTCTCATACAGCAGTTCTGTGAAAGTGGAACACAGTGAAGGATATTAGAGGAACTCATCCAATGGCCCTGTACAATGTCACTTCCTTCCAGTGACTGTTCTAAGAGGTTAGGCAGATACTATGATGGTAATAGGGACTTGCAAGAAAACTTGAAGTGAAAGTTGTTGAGCTGGTCTTTTGCAAATGAGCCCTACACTTTGTATTGTGAGTTGAGGTGTGGAAACATATCATTCTCGTATTATGTGGCAGATTAATGGGGGATTAAGGAATTCTAATGCAAAAAGCAGTCTACTTACCTGAGCACATTTTCTGCATGCCTGACAGAACTGTTTCTCATTGTGCTGCTACACCCACCAGTTGACCTGCTCTACCTCCTCTTTCCATGGCATCTCCAGAGCTTTGCTGAATTTGAGCTGTTTTGTTTTCCTATGTTCCTATGAGGGCAGCACGGCAGTGTAGCAGTTAGTGTAACACTATTACAGCGGGTTTCCTCCCACATTCCAAAGACGTACAGGTTAGGAAGTTGTGGGCATGCTACGTTGGTGCCGGAAGCGTGGCGACACTTGAGGGCTGCCTCCAGCACATTCTCAGTAACGCAAAAAGATGCATTTCACTGTGTGTTTCGATGTACATGTGACTAGTAAATAAATATCTTATCTTCTTGCAACCACAATTCAGACTTCAAACATCTGAAAAACAAGTCCTATTTAAGGATACCCACCCTTTATGTAAGTTAGTTGGAGGCATGCACAAGCTTTTCATCTGCAAGTCTATCTGTGCCACAGACCAATGCATTCTCTGAATGTTCCAATTTCATGAAATTGGGAGAGATGCAGAAATAAGAAGGAAAATGAGAAATATGCATTAAGCAAACATAAGAGACATTTAACACTGGGTACAGTTAACTGGGGTATTCTCCCAAACTTTTACTGCCAGCAGAAAATCCTTCATTCACTGATGAACTTAAGGATGCAGTACTTTTGATTTTCCTACCTATAATGGATGAACTATTGTGGGCAGCGTGATTGAAATTTTCTACATGAATGCTGGTGGACAAAGCGCCCCATTAACATTCAACTTTAGATAAAAGGGGGTCCAGGAGGAATGCAACGCAGTCAGGAGCTCAATTTTGCAATTATATGTTCATTTTGTGCAGTTAGAAGGCTGCACTAAATTTTACATTTCAATGTCTATCACAGATTATTGAGGTTCAATGGTGCGGCCAATGCTTTCCCAGAGCTCTTGATCTTTAGCACATTTAGGTGCAGAATTCAAGATATTGCAACGTGCAATAACAGCTTCTTCTGACTGACAAGCCTAGTGAGCAGATTGAGGTGGTAAGTTTTGAGGAGTGGCTGATCTGAGGTTGGGCATGAGGTCTAAGTGTGGAGGCTTTGATGAGTGAGGCTGAACAGTGACAATGTACTGCAAATCAAGGTAAGGTATCTCCTTTTTCTTTAACCCGGTACCAACTTCGGAGGTACAAATCACAGTCAGTGGAGTGGTTAGCTCCTCCTGTGAGATGTGGGAGATCAGGGAGAAGTCAAGTGCCCCTGACGACTATGTCTGCAGGAAGTGTGTCCAGCTTCTCTCAGACCACATGGCTTGGTTGGAGCAGCAGCTGGATTCACTGAGAAGCATACAGGAGGCAAAAGGTGTCAAAGATAGGAGCTTCAGGTGGGTGGTCACACTGCAGGTGGGTAACCAGCAGGAGAGGAAGACAGGTAGTGGGGGAGTCCCCTATGGCTAGTCTCCTCTCTAACAAGTATATACCAATTTGGAAACTGTTGGGAGGGATGGGGGTTGGCCTCTTAGGAGGAAGTAACAGTTTCTTGATGAGTGGCATCACAACTGCCTCTATTTGCATGTCAGGGTAGGTCAAAGCTTAGGCAAGTGGTAGTGTTAGGGGATTCTATAGTGAAGGTAGAGCACTCCATAGTCAGGGGCAAAGATAGGCATTTCTGTGTCCGCGAATGAAACTCCAAGATGGTGTGTTGCCTCCCTGATGCCAGTGTAAAGGATATCTCTGAGTGGGCACAGGACATTCCGAAAGGGGAGGGTGAGCAACCAGAGGTCGTGGTCCACATTGGTACCAACAACATAGGCTGGGAGAGAGATAAGGTCCTGCAAAGTGAATATAGGGAGTTAGCCAGCAGGACCTCTAGGGTTGTAATCTCAGGATCACTCCCGTGCCATGTGCTAAGTGAGGATAGGAATAGGAGAATAAAGCAAATAAATGCATGGCTGAAGAACTGGTGCAGGTAGGAGGGCTTCAGTTACCTAGACCATTGGGATCTCTTCTGGAGCAGAGCTGACTTGTACAAAAGGGGCAGGTAGCATCTGGAAGGGGACCAACATCCTTGTGCGGAGGTTTGCTAGTGCTACTTGGGAGTGTTTAAATTAGTCTGCAGAGGGGTGGGACCCAAGGTGGTAGTATATCGGATGAGAAAGATGAAGCAAATATAGAGGTTAAAAAATGCAAGTCCAGTAGGCATGCCAGACAGGGAGTGCGGAAGGTCTGATAGGCTAAACTGTATTTACTTTAATGCAAGAAGCCTCACAGGTAAGGCAGATGAACTCAGAGAATGAATCGGCACATGGGACTGTTATATTATAGCTATTACAGAGATATGTTTGAGGGATGGGCTGGACTGACAGCTCAATGTTCCGGGGTACCAGTGCTTCAGGTGTGACAGAGGTGGAGGTAAGAGAGGAAGGGGAGTTGCACTGTTGACTAGGGAGAACATCATGGCAGAGGATCTCCTGGGGGGAAACGTCAGTGAGGCCAAATGGGGAGAACTCAGAAATAAAAAAGGGGATGATCACTTTGAAGGGATTACACTATAGGCCCCCCAATAGTCAGTGGGAGTTAGAGGAGCATTTACGTAGGGAAATCCTAGATGAGTGTAGGAATAATACGGTTGTAATAGGAGATGATTTTAACTTCCCCAATATTAAATGGGACTGCCTTGGTGATAAAGGATTAGATGGGGCAGAGTTTGTTAAATGAGTGAAGGAAAGTTTACTGAAGCAATATGCAGATGGCCCTACTAGAGAAGTGGCTACACTCAACCTCCTCTTAGGAAATGAGGCTGAGCAAGAGGTTGATGTGCTGGTGGGGGTGCACTTTGGGACCAGTGACTATAATTTTATTAGTTTCAAAATAATCATGGAAAGAGGATTGGTCCTCAAGTTAAAGTCTTAAAATTGGGGAAAGGCTAATTTTGATGGCATCAAATAGGAAGTCTCAAAGTTGATTGGAAGAGGCTGTTTACAGGTAAAAGGACTTCTGGCAAGTGGGAGGCATTTAGAAGTGAGATACGAAGAGTTCAGGGCCAGTATGTTCCTGTTGGAATGAAGGGCATGGCTGGCAAGATTAGGGAACCTTGGCTGACAAGAGATATTGAGGGTCGGGTCAGGAAAAAGAATGTCTATGTCAGGTGGAGGCAGCTGGGATCAAGTGAGACCTTAGAGTATAAGGGATGTAGAGGTACACTTAAGAAGAAAATCAGGAAGGCAAAAAGAGGCCATGATATATCCTAAAAGATTCTATAGGTATATTAAGAGGAAAAGGGTAGCCAGGGAAAGAGTAGGTCCCCCTTAAAGATCAAAGTGGTAGTCCATGTGTGGAGCCATAGGAAATGAATCTTAAAAGAATACTTCTCATCTGAATTTACCATGGAGAAGGACATGAAAACTAGCGAGTTCAGGGGAGGGAACAGTAATATTCTGGAGCATATTAACATAACAAAGGAGGAGGTGTTGGAGGTCCTGAAATGTATAAAGGTGGATAACTCACTAGGGCCTAAGCAGGTGAATCTTAAAATGTTATGGGAAGCAAAGTGAGGAGATTGCCAGGGCCTTGGCAGAGATCTTTGTAACTTAGTTTGCCACAGGTGAGGTACCGGGAGACAGGAGGATGGCTAATGCTGCGTCTTTATTTAACAAGAGCAGCAGGGATAAGCCAGAGAACTGCTGGCAGATGAGCCTTACATCAGTGGTGGGAAAGTTACTGGAGGGGATTCTGAGAGACAGGATTTATTTGCATTTGAAAAGGCAAGGGCTGATTAGGGAGAGCCAGCTTGGCTCTGTACATGGGAAATCATGTCTCACAAATTTGACTTTGTTTTTTTTTAAAGAAGTGATCAAGAGGACTGACAAGGGTAGGGTGGTGGTTGTTACCTGCATGGACTTTAGCAAGGCCTTTGACAAGGTCCGCATGGTAGGCTGGTCCGGAAGGTTAGAACATATGGGTTCCAAGGTGAGCTAGCCAACTGGATACAAAATTGGCTTGGTGGTAGGAGGCAGAGGATGGGGGGGAGGGTTATTTTTCCGAGTGGAGGTTTGTGACCATTGGTGTGCTGCAGGAATTGGTGCCAAGTCCATTGTTGTTCGTCATATACATTTATTATTTGGTTGAGAACATAGGTGACATGATTAGTAAGTTTGCGGATGACACCAAAATTCGTAGCAGAGTGGACAGTGAAGAAAGTTGTCTAAGGTTACAACAGGATATAGATCATCTGGGAACGTGGGCAAAGGAAGATGGAATTTAACTTCGACAAGTGCAAAGTGATGCATTTTACTAGGGCAGGACATACCCAGTGAATGGCAGGGCCTGAGGAGTGTTGTTGAACAGAGAGACCTTGGGATACAAATACATACTTCCTGCAAAGTGGTATATGGGATGGTAAAGAAGTCATATAGCATACTTGCTTTCATCGGCTGAGGTATTGAGTATAAGAGCTGGGATGTCATGTTACAGTTGTACAAAATGTTGGTTAGGCTGTACTTGGAGTATTGTGTGTAGTTCTGGTTACCGCACTGCAGGAAAGATGTAATTATGCTAGAGAGGGTGCAGGAGACCACCACGGCAGCTGGGGAATTTAAATCCAAGTCATCAAATACATCTGGACTGTAAAAATTGTAGTCACAGTAATGGCAACTAGATTGTCATAAAAACCCAGCTGGTTCACTGGTGTCCTTCAGGGAAGGAAATAATGCCATCCTTCCTCGATCTGACCCTTATCTGACTCCAGACCCAACTCTTAACTCCCTCTTCAGTTCAGCATCAATTAGGATGGACCGTAAATGTCAGGATTGGAACTGATAGCAACGTCCTTTGAATGAATGAAAAACCCCTGTACAGTGAGTGAAAACATTGACTTCTGCATCAGTGCTGGGTTATGCTAAGGAAACAGGTGACCTGCCTATGGCATGGTTCTCTATGTAATGCATCAAAGAGAGGTAGGAGATTTTCCAATTTACCACAAAGGCTTCTTGGTACATCAAAATAAGAAGCAGTTATCAACATATGCAAGGGAACAGAGGTAGGCCATCCAGCTCCTCTCACCTCCCTGCTATTTCTCACAATGTTTAGCTGTTATAATATTAAGACCTTAGCCAATCTGTGGACCATGTAGGCAAGAGCAGATGGGCCTATAGCTTTTTCCAGGTGAACTAAGTGTATCCAAAATTGGTTGAATTCCTGCCTGTACTTTACTGTAGCAATTTCTTTGAAAAAAATGTATTTTGAACACAAAGGTATTGGAATTTGTATCAGCTTCAAAGCAGACTAGAGTACCTTTTAGGGGATATTTGTTTGTAAACTTCAGATCCCAACAGCAAACCATCCAGCTATCTCTTCTGGTGAAAACAACACGATTCCTGTAATGGACAATTTCAAGGATTCCATCAGCTCATTTAGGATAGAAATGGCCAACATCAGAAGAGTCGACAGATAAATCTGAATACATCGATTATGTCCTTTCAACAGCAGTTCAAAGAGTAATCCAAACTAACTGAATAACGTCATTGGCTGTTGGAAAAACATTTAATAGGCCAAGTTTCCAACAATGAGAGGTTTCTGGGCAACAATATCCAAAGACAAGGAAGAATTCCAGGGGAGTTCGAAGCTTGTGAGGGCCAAATGGCAAATGTGTTACAGGCATGGCGCTGCAGAGCAGTGTAAGCAAATCAGAGACTATTAATATGCTTGCCAAGGCTGAGGATCTTTTTCACTCCTCTGGAAGGTTTTCCCTTTAATTTCTGAGATTTCTCTCATCTTCTTTGCCACAAAGCAACCCTCCATGCATGTTGTTGAGGAGGATGCTTCATTTCTAAAGATCACATTCGTACATGGAGCTGTTCTTGGGAACTGTACATGAATATTGATAATGGAGAATTGCATAATGCAGAGTTGTCTTATTTGCAGGAGTTAGCAAAAGTTCTGAATAGACAGGGTAAAGGATATAATGAGCTAATGGAAATACTTTAATAAGTAGACCCCTTGATATCATGGTTCCTTTCTGAAGCAACAATAGAGCAAGCGTCCTATGTGCACGGAGTGACTGACTGTCCACTTGTGCTATTAGAACCCCAACCTGTAGCAGAACCACAAGAGCTTCATACCTCAACATTCTAATGCTCTGCAGACACTAGAGAGCTGGCCTTATTCTTTAGTTCTGAGGCAGTATGCTGTACCTGCTGGACCAATGAGTTGACTCTTGGGGGTCAAGGACTATCCCTGGTTCTTGGCTCCAGTCCTGGCATTGGCAACCATTGTTGAGTGCTCCTACAATGAGAATCTTGGACCCACTTGAAACACTGGAGGCATGCAGAAATTCTAATCCCCAGACCAATATGGAGATGCATTCCTGTATACCCCAGTCAGGATGTCTTGCTTTCTTACTGCCTATCGTTACTCCATTGCGTAGGCACAGACTTTGTGCATGGCACTACAGCAGGAGGATGAAGGGGTGGAGGAGAAAGATGAGGATTGTGGCAGATGGCACTAATGCAGGCCCCTGTCTAGATGTGCTTTTCATCACCTAATGAGCTAGATCAGCATCAAAATAGCGCAGAGAGCGAAACTTGCCATGACCACACAGCAAAATCTGGATGCCATTTAAGCTTGGGCTGAGAATCATCAAATAACACAAATGCTATACAATAATCATTCCAACAAATAAGTCCAAGTTCACCTTATTCAATAGCACTTATGTGACCAAATCCTCCACCACGAGCATTCAGGGATCACCAGCAACCAGAAATTTGCTTGACCAGCACATAACTTCTATTCCTACAAAAACAGATCATAGACTGGGAAAACTGTAGTATGGAACTCAACCAGCTAACTTCCCACAGATTGTTCAAAAAGTCATTTGTATGATAGAATATTCTCATTAGCATGGATTAGGGCATTTTGAACAAAACACAAAATACTTGAAATTTTTCAGAAGAAACCAGTCCTTTGATTGGAAAATCATCCACCATATTTGATGATGATGTGACTTCACCAAGTACCCATATATAAAATGTAAGGTAACAATTCGGTAAGGCTTTAAGGTAAACACTTGGAAAAACCATGACTTCTACCACCAAGGGCAAAGGAAACAATTGCACAGATATCCATCACCTGTAGATTGGTCCTCAAGTCACAGACCAATTCTGAATTGAAAATAAATATGCAAGACTTTGACAATGGGCCAAAATTCCACAACTCCTTACCAAACAGCACTGTGAGAGTACCTTCAGCACAAGCACTGCAGTAAGTAAAAAAAAGGCTCCTTATTTCCATCACAAGAACACAAGTAATAGGAGCAGGAGGAGGCCATCTGGCCCATCAAGCCTGCCCCGCCATTCAATAAGATCATGGCTGATCTGGCTATGGACTCAGATCCACCTACCTGTCTTTCCCCCCAACCCTTAATTCCCTTAATATGCAAAAATCTATCTAACTGTGTCTTAAATATATTTAATGAGGTAGCCTCTACTGCTGGACAGAGAATTCCACAGATTCACTACTCTCTGGGAAAAGCAATTTCTCCTCATCTCCGTCTTAAATCTATTCCCCCGAATCTTGAGGCTATGTACCCTAACTCTCAACAGTAATTAAGAATTTGTTATCTTGGCAACAAGTGAATGAAATGTGGAAAAAAACAAAATTCCCCATTGCACCCCAGCTCTCGTCTTACCTTCCTTCTGCTGATCACTTCAGAGTCCACTTGATCGCAAACGTAAATCTTTGCAATCTGCTGTTCCAAAAGGTGGTTGAAGCTCCATTGCTGAGTATATTCAAGGTTGAAATTGGTAGATTTAAGGCACCAAGAGAACGGAGGGATATGGAGATAAGCCTGGCAGTGGATCTGATAGGCAGGATCAGCCATGACAGAGCTGTTTGAAGGGCTGTATGGCCTAGTTCTGCCTGTATTTCCAAGTTCTTATGATGAATACAAAGCCAAAATAACATTCCAAACCATTTTCGCAAAATAAATGATGGCAAAAAAACCATAAAAATATTAACTCATTACCCTTCTGCAAGCCTTTGATGGCTGTCTTCTACTTGCCTGACATATTGCTTCTCCAATGTGCTCCTAGTGGCTGAAATCATGCCTGTGGCAGGCTGCAGTGAAATAGGTTGCAGATGGATATTTGGGATGGTTGCAAGCAACACTGAAGGCCCAGCATTGGACTGTATGATCTTGAAGGCCCAGCACTGGACTTTACAATCTTGACATGAGCACCTAACTATAAGCTAGATGGTTGACAAGCAACAGATAGGAACAATGGTGGAGCTACTATGGTGAGATTAAGAATTCTGTCATTCTGAGAGAGGATAGCCAATATGTACTCCATTGGCTACGTGCACTCCCCAAGAGTGGCACCTCAGCTTCTGAGTAATCTATTAGGAGGATAGATAGCTGTAGTGCTGTGTTTCTCTCAAAGTTCCTTTGAACGTTGATATCTAGAGTTATGTTGGCAGCAGTTGAGCTTTCATGTTAGAAGTCTGAACTTCTGCATTTAGAAATTAGATGCCTCCTTCCTGTGTTACATGGAAACTGAGACCTTTGCCACGAGCTGCTCCACCATGATTTGTGACCACATGTTGAATAGATCTGGGCACGACTGCCATACTGCGAAGCATAGGCTTCGCGCTTCACACAGACCCTCTCAATCACCTTAATATTTCATGCCAATGTCCCAGGTATATTATTATTCATGCCCATCAGCATTGGTCTGTGGGCTGCAGCATGAATGTCTTCATTTGAATCCTCTGGTGCAGAAGATGTGCAATCTTGCCTTTAAATGGGTTGGCACTTGTATTACTCTTAAGTCCTGCCTAAGCTATGTGTGCCTGGTAACTCACCACAAGCAGATACACTCTCCCCTGTAGTACAGGGAGTCCCAGTCTGTGGTGAGGTTATGATTGTGACTGTCAGATCTTGTAATGGCATCTTTTTCTCAACTCTCACTGAGCTCAGCATCTGCTGATAGTTCTTGGCTATCTAAAAGAAGAAAGGCATAACGATATGGTAATGGTGAAGGCAGGGGCAAATTAAAGATGCATGTTTACACTATCTACTGTTTGTAAGTCAGAAGAAATTGTGGGCTGAAAGAGAAGAGGGGTAGAAGGTAGATTAGAAATGAGTATACCATCAACTTCAAGGATCTCTGTGTCACTGCTACAATGGATCCTGTGCTCATGCTCCAAGAATTGCCATCACTTTCTACACTGGGTTGTTGTTAGTCAGTGGTTGCCAATGATAAATTGTGTGCCACCTTATTTTTTGAGAAAAGCAAGTGTACTGATGAAGGTTGCAAAATATCTGGGTAACGTGCATACAAGGTATAAGATTTGGTTATGCATCTCGGACATATGAATCTTAGGTGTGATTTGTGATGTATATTTTGTTGGGTGAGTAATGCGGGTAAGGTATTAGTACAGTATTGCAGTTGCTAGGAAATGGGATGCATTAACATATTGATTGATCTTGACCATGTGTGCAAGGTCATTAATATTTTCCTATGTAGACCCAAAGTCCTATGTGGCCTCATTAGCCTCCTCTTGCCACTGGTGCATAATGATTGGCTTGGATCGATTTCTGAGCATAGAAGATGTCTCTTGTTTTCCCCACTTCATGCAGAAGGGGTGCCAGCTTACTTCCATGCTCTGTCATAGAGTTCTCCAATCATCCCAAAGCTTTAGAATGACTTCCATCAATGTTTGAAGACAATGAACCAAGACACTAACCAGCACCTTGAAGTAGTACACTAATGGCTTCAATCAGCATCAATAAGTTACAGTTGATGCTAGCAAATCCTAAACTTGCACCCTTTGAATAAATGCTAACATGGTAAACAGCTTCTTTGGTGCTGACAGGCACTTCAATCGTAATAGCAAAGTGGGAGCATGAATTCTAGGTCCAATCTGCACTGGATTACTCACTCACAGTGGTTCCTGGACAATTTTCAGTGTGATCCAGTTTATTCCCACATACACATATAAATACATTCAAAATCCAGTTACCTTTAAAAATGATATCAATATAAATTAAAATTTTTGAAGTTTTTTCTTCAGCTTTTCTTCAAATAACTCTGTTAAATTAACTAAAGAGAAACTGCTAGATCCAAAAAAAAATTGTTCTGGTATGGCTGACTAAATAATACTAATGTAAAATTGGGACAAGGTAAATAGAATCATTGCTGTGATTAATACAAAAAAATGTCACATTTTGGCCAGCTATTTAAGTGATTGAACATTTGAGATGAATAAAAATTAATTGTTCTGCTGAGGTGCCAAGCTATGTTACTTTAGGCTCAGAAAGCCTATGTCTATTTATCAACTCTTGTCAGACAGAATTTGATTATTTTTCAGTTGGAAAATTTTCAGAATTGGATTTTGTTTGTTAGTTCGAGCAAACAGTGAGGACCACACTAAAACTAAAACTGTTTTGCACCTGTAATTATGCAACATTTCTGAAATGTGATTTCTGAGCTTAGTATTTTAATTATGACCAATATGTGTAAAGTGGCACTGCCGACAGAAAATCCCTGTCTTAGAAGGAATGATTGCGACATTATGTTATACAAATATACAACTTTGTCATGGCTGAATTTTTTTAAGACTGCTAAATTTAATTGTGGAATGAGTGATGGATAGGTTCAAAGTTTAATTATTTAGAATAGTTCCTGGACACTTTTCAGTGGGATCCAGTTTGTCCTGTTTTTGGCAAATGATAAACCAAAGGCGACAAATACTTTCTCCAGGATTCATCCAATCCTTGCCCATTATTTCGATGGAAACCCCAAAGAAAGAACAGGTGGAAACAATAGATGCTGCACGTTTTTTTAAATGGGTCCCATCTATCTTTTCTGTCTTCAGTAGAAATTCTATCCCTCTGACATTTGTGTTGACATTTTTAATTGCAAAAGGAATTCACGTATACATTTCTAATTTCTTTACTTCTTCCTGCCTTTGTAATAAATGACAGTTCAGAAATTTGCATTTCACATAGTATGACACCAGAAGCATAGAAGAATTAGACACATTTTAGATATATAGTGAGTAACTGGATAGCAATGAAAAACAGGCATCTGCACACACAATGAATGTTGTTCCATCCGACACAGTATCGGATGCACCAAAAATTTTTGCCACCTGCTAATTACCATGATTTCAGTGACCACCTAGTCTTTTTAATGCTGTTTACTGCTTTATTGCATTATCAGAGGACTCAGTTTCTAAAGTAATTAGCTCCAGTTCAAGATCGTTTGTGCTGATTAAAACCAGTGTGCACCTCTTAAAAGGAAGTGATCTTGTGGCTGAATCAGGTGGTGAAAGTGATTACCAAAATCCTTTAACTTGTTGGAAGCAGCCACTGAACACCTGAAAACGGGCAACAGATTTTTGGGTGGCAGATTGCATGCCTTGAAGTGCAGAGCAGGAGTGAGTAGTTCCACCTCCAGCATTCAAGGATACCCTCAAGGCAAATGCTTCAGCAGCAGAGAAAGGAAACAGTTATCAACGTGAACATAAGATGCCAAGTCCCAAAGGCATGGGTGCAGTGCACGAAATGTTTCAATAACTTTACACATATGATTAAGGTCAATGAATGACCCTGTAAGGTTACCAAATTCCATGTAACACCAATTGCACCACTAGACATACATGCATCAATGCATCAAATCCCATAACTCATCTATTAACATTCTCTGTTAATCAGAAGTCAAATATTCATACACCCCAACATATTCTCACATACTTAGTATTCTCCCAATCCCTCAACATACACAGTACCAGCTGTTCAGCCAGGCAGGTACCTAACATGAATGCAGTAATGCAGTGCAAAATACTCACCAAAATACTTTATTTTCCTCGGAATGACATGGTGTCACAAAACTGGCATCAACACCAACAAATTGATAGTGGGAAAGTATAACTGCAATGCCTCAGCAGGACCCCAGCATCACCCTACCTTCCAACCCCTGGAGGACACAGCAATGAACATTATTGGAATGGCCATCATAGTGAGATCATTGAAGGTTACAAAATAAAAACAGAAAGTGCTTAAAAGACTCAGCAAGTCAGGCCATATCTATGAAGACAGAAACAAATCTGATGAAGTGTCTTTGACCTGAAACGTTAACTCAGTTTCTCTTCCCACAGATGGGGCCTCACCTGCTAAGTATTTTCAGCATTTTCTTTTTTTGTTTTAGGTTTCCAGCATCTGCAGTGTTTTCAATTTTCATGGAAGTTTATGACGTGCCCATACCTAATTCTTTTTTTCACATTTTACTTCACCTTCATCCCAAAATGTCTTCTGATTATGAACTGCAGATGTTGTAACCATGTATCAATTACTTTCCCACACCAACATCATCACTGTAACCATACACTTATGCTCTTCTTTCAGGTAATGAATAAGTGAAACCTGGCTAGGCAGAAACTCAGTAACAAGACAGCAAGGACAGAGTCACTCCATGACTCAATACGACAATTGCTGTGACGAGCTTAGATACTGACTTTACGTATTGTAAAGTTCAGCTTAAAGGCAAGATCCATACACAGTAAGTCACTGGATGTAAAGCCTATAGCAACGGCAGGGGGAGACACTAGTCCTGGTGCCATCCAGTGTTTTGTTGTAGAGGATGCAGGTGAAGGGAAAGCGTGCATGCAACGTCAAGAAGCAAGTGGGTGTCCAGCTCCAAACTTACATTGGTTGTAGACCAAATCAACACATAGCATCTGATAGGTGGTTTCTTAGTTTCCATCACAGCACAAGAAGAAGCCATCAAATGTCCAACTCATATTGCTGCCTATATCAGTGTCCAAAAAGGCTTTGAGGGTGAATTGGGGTTCTGGGTGACTGACAGTAGCTTTGTGGAGCATCGATCTATGATTTCTAGGGATGCCAGCATATGAGGTCTCACTACTGCTGTTGCCTGTCAGCCAGCCAGACTAGATTGCAGCTGCTCAATAAGAGACAAGCCAAAGCCATGTCTTCTTGATGCTGTACTGCTTGAGGTCAACCATCAAAACCATCTGCAGTCTCCACCAATGAAATTCAGCCATCTTCAACTAGCTATGCAGCAGGCCTCTAGGAAAAGACAATGTAAGAGCACTAGAACAGGCAAAGACACATGGAAGACAGGTACCATAGAAGACAATCTCTAAGAAAATCCACAAACAATTAGTTTTCTTCATGGTTGGATGTGTATACAATGCAATCTGGAATGACAGCTTGGTGTTGTTCTGTTACCATGTTCAAAACAATGCTTTGGTGATCAGTAACAGAAGGAAGATAAGAAGGACCATATGTTGTGATGGGGAACTAGAATTGTGGTCACTGAACTCAATTGCCAGACCAGAAAATGGCTCCCAATATTGTCACCTCCCCTGTGTTTCCTCCTCTTGCTCCTCCTCACCCTGCTCTTCTACCTTCTAGACATAGAACATTACAGCACAGTACAGGCCCTTCAGCCCATGACATTGTGCTGACATTTTATCCCACTCTAATATCTATCTAACCCTTCCCTCCCACAGAGCCCTCCATTTCTCTATCATTCATGTGTCTATCTAAGTCTCTCAAATGTCCCCAATGTTTCTACCCCCACAACCTCTGCCGGCAGTGCATTCCACGCACCCACCACTCTCTGTGTAAAAAAACTTACCTCTGACATCCCCCTTTTATCTTCCTCCAATCACCTTAAAATTATGCCCCCTTGTATTAGCCATTTTCACCCTGGGAAAAAGTCTCTGACTGTCCACTTGATCTATGCCCCTTATCATCTTGTACACCTCTATCAAATCACATCTCATCTTCTCTCAAAGAGAAAAGCCCTAGCTCACTCAACTGATCCTCATAAGACATGCTCTCCAATCCAGGCAGCAACCTGTTAAATCTCCTCTGCACCTTCTCTACAGCTTCCACATCCTTCCTATAATGAGGCAACCAGAACTGAACACAATACTCCAAGTGTGGTCTAACCAGAGTTCTATAGAGCTGCAACATTACCTCGCGGCTCTTGAACTCAATACCCTGACTAATGAAGGCCAACACACCATACGCATGCTTAACACCCTATCGACCTGCGCAGCAACCTTGAGGGATCTATGGACGTGGATCCCAAGATCCCACTGTTCCTCCACACTTGCTAAGAATCCTGCCATTAACCTTGTATTCTGTCTTCAAATTCGATCTCCCGAAGTGTATCATTTCACACTTTTCTGGGTTGAACTCCATCTGCCACTTCTCAGCCCAGGTCTGCATTCTATCAATATTCTGTTGTAATCTACAACAACCTTCTACACTATCCACAACACCACCAACCTTTGTATCATCAGCAAGCTTACTAACCCACCCTTCCACATCCTCATCCAAGTCATTTATAAAAATCACAAAGAGCAGGGGTCCCAGAACAGATCCGTGTGGAACACCACTGGTCACTGACCTCCAGGCAGAATATGATCCATCTACCGCCAAACTCTGTCTTCTATGAGCGAGCCAATTCTGAATCCACACAGCCAAGTTTCCCTGGATCCCATGCCTCCTAACTTTCTGAATGAGCCTTCCATGAGGGACCTTATCAAACGCTTTACTAAAATCCATGTACACCACGTCCACTGCTCTACCTTCATCAATGTGCTTTGTCACATCCTCAGAAACTTCAATCAGGCTCGTGAGGCACGACCTGCCCCTCACAAAGCTATACTGACTGTCCCTAATCAGACTATGCTTCTCCAAATGCCCATAAATCCTGTCTCTGTAAGAATCTTCTCCAGTAACTTGCCCACCATATCTGTTCCTTATTTGCTGGCATGCGCTGACACTGCAGTGTTATCAGGTTGTGGAGCATTCAACAGATATGCAACAAACATACATCATCTGTCAAAATGTCAGATGTCCTTAAGAGCATGCAAGAGGCAATCAAAAAATAGGATATCCACTCTGCTATATACTACAAGGTGTCTCTAATGCTGCTCATCGAATGGAAGTGGGCAGGCATGGCAGTGTAGAGGTTAGCATAACGCTTTACAGTGCCTGTGACCCGCGTTCAATTCCCGCCACTGCCTGTAAGGAGTTTGTACGTTCTCCCCGTGTCTGCGTGGGTTTCCCCTGGGTGCTCCGGTTTCCTCCCACATTCCAAAGACGTACAGGCATGCTATGTTGGCGCTAGAAGCGTGGCGACACTTGCTGGCTGACCCCCAGAACACTACGCAAAAGATGCATTTCACTGTCTGTTTTGATGTACATGTGACTAATAAAGATCTTATCTAATCAAGAGTTGTTTGAACACAGTAATCGCCTGCTTGAAAAGGTCAAGTGTGTAGCATGACTCTTGTTGCAGGCAAGTTCTGTTCTTCTGTATGGGTCTTAGACTGAAGTTCAGGTAGATGACGAGAGAATAGCTATTGTCTTCAAATAGCCATTCTTAAGTCTGGCATGGTGATTTCAAAAATGGCAGGCAGACCAGTGTACATTCAGGGAATGCGCTACCCTTGCAGTAGTGGAACATCACTGAATGCACATGTGGCAGCCTGAGTGCGTTGCAAGTGCAGTAAATAGTATACTACGCCATCGGAAAGCTTGCATTGTCACAAATTTACATATTCACTCTGTGAGCTACTCTGTGTCAAAAAAAAACAGATGAATTTCATCCTCCAGGAGAGATGTCTGTAACCTCCCCAGTGCAATAATGTGCTGCAAAGAGCAAAACGCGGCAAATGCACTTTGCTGCAGCCTAGAAAGAACCAAAGGCATAGAAAATTATTATCACCGTGGCCTTGCAATGCAGCTCTGATCTTCCTGCATGGCCGCATTCATGGTTGCAGCATATATCCATTGCTAGAGTTTCCCTACATATTGATCCTCACTGAGCTCCGCAGAGGAGAATTGCTCTTTAAACATCCTTGGTGGATTGAAACTCCAACAGAGAGCTCTTACCCTCTCCTTCCCCACCACTTCCGTCTTCTAACAGGTTGCCCTGCTCTGTTTGCCTTCTCTTCTCTTTTATTAACATGCTGCACACTGAGGGGAACCATCACTAAAGCTGGTTTGTCTGTGAGCAATAGGGTTTGGCTTCATGTGCATAGTATGAGGCTTGAGGGCCATATCAGGCCCACAGAGGTACAAGAGACTGCAGATGCTGGAATCTGGAGCAACAAACAATCTGCTGAAGGAACTCAATGGGTCGAGCAGCATCTGTGGGGAAAAGGAATTGCTGATGCTTTAGGTCGAAACCTCGCATCAGGCTGGCCAGACTCTGAGTGGCAAGCCTACCAAGCTTGTTGCTCCCCTGCCTGCACTGATCTCCAGTAGCAACTTGGTTCCCAAAGTCTGCCTCCTGATTGACAATTCCTGCCAAAAGTAGTAACCATTACTCCCAGATAAACTTTGGTAGCTAATTAAGCCATGTCCCAGCCTTACCAGTTGTTAAAACTATTAAAGGACATAATTGTGAATGTCATTGTGAAATGACATCCACAAACATGGAAAAATATAAAATAAACATTTAAAAATTAATCATATCATTAAAACAACTAAAAGGTATTAAACATTAAAAGTTTGAATTAAAAATATATTCTGGAAGAAACTTAACAATTAAATACATTTCAGTCAACAGTAAAATACGTTTTACTCAATAAACTTAAAAAAAGTATTAATTACTTAAAACTTACCCATCTCATTCAGAGCCATTTCTCCATTAAAATGAACGAATCATTGAGATGAATAAATTATTGAATCTGTGCCAGGTATAATTTAGCTCAAGTTCCTGATGTAACTGTTGAGAAACTGCACGAATCTGATGCTCCACTCCAATATCAGAGTGCAGTCAAAATAACAGTGGGCAAATACCTCTTGGAATGTTCAAAACTTCTGTGTTTGCATGAATGGCCCCTCAGAAACATTTCAGATTGTCAATCTTTTGCGCTTCCACCATTCGAACATTTTGTGCACCATCCATTAAACTGAAGCCTTGAAATGAGGGTCCCATTCTTACTTCTACCATTTTCTGTACATTTAGGAACTGACAAGTTCTACAAATACAAATTTGCATTCTCTTGGAATGAAGCAGCATCAAACCTGAGGGTAATTGATTTCTTTATATATTGAAGGTAGATATTCCTGCTACCAAAAGCTGAGTTCTCCAGGCAAGTTAAACACATACCTTTGCTACATTATTGAAACCTGGTTTGGCAGCACTGTCATCAAATCAGCATTACACATCAATTGATATCACAATGCACCTGCTTTGGATTCTTCCTGTGTGTGCACTCATTGCACATGTTACCACCATCCTCTTATGGCATACAAAGTGAGCTGCACAACAAATGTGTGTGCATGCATTACACCGAAAATCTAGAGTATATCAGCACCTAAAGTGACCAAATACTTGTTTTTTTTTAAATATTAGGTATATATATGTTTTGGTAGACATAAAATATGCATAAATAATTCTTCATTTATCTGTAAACGTATATATTACTTACATGTAGCGTGATGAAGATGTACAAGTGCAAGCCATAAACCTCAAGCCAGATCCTTTATTCAGTAACACTCCCAACAATCCTACCTTCAATTTCCCACCAATTCACACCTCTTGAATCATTTATTGTCCAATAATCTATCCATTTCATTGCTGAATATAGTCAATAAACAAGAATCTACACTGCTCTGAGATAGAGAATTCCAAAGAGTTAGAACCCTCTGGGTAAAGAAGATTGCCCTGATCTCAATGCTAAATGGCAGGATCCTTACACTGAGATGATGTCTCCTATTATTAGCCAGAAGAAACAACCATTCAGCAGCTACCTCAATACTTTTTATAATCATATATTTCAACACAGTATAAATTCTAGTAAGTATAGACCAAACTTCATCTCTCCTCACAGGACAACTGTCTTCTCCCAGGAATCAATTAGTGAATCCACCCTGCAGCTCCGCCAAGGCAACTCCATTCTTCTTTAGATACGGAAAAGAAAACTCCACAGAGTACTCCAGTTCAGGTCTTGTGAAAGCCGTGTACAAGTGTAGCAAATATTGCTTTCTCTCGTACGCCAATCCAATTTCAATAAAAGCATATTGTTTGTCTTCCACATTCCTTCCTGTACCTGCAAATCCACTTTCTTCATTTCATGAACCTGTATGCTAGCAGCTATTTTACACTGACATTTACTAGTTTCTGCAATGTTGTAACTGAAAATTGAACATTGCTCACAAATAGTAATCCAGAGGGCTTAGAAAACCTTTGTTGCATGATCAAAGATCTGAGACTTGACCTTGTTCTCTGTACTGTATGGGCAGTTAAAATAATAGGCAAATTAATAACAACATTTTCCTCCAATAGTTTTCCTCAATTTTTGTTTTAATTATAGTGTTTTGCAAAGGTCAACTGGACAGATTTTTAACTTGCCAGCCTGTAAAATACAGGCTGTTCTTGGGTTACGAACGCACAATTTATGGACACCTCTTATTGACCTTGCACCTTATTACACTGCACTTTCTCTGTAGCTGTGACACTTTACTCTGTACTGTTATTATTTTTACCTGTACTACATCAATGCACTCTGTACTAACTCAATGTAACTGCACTGTATAATGAAATGATCTGTACGATCGGTATGCAAGACAAGTTTTTCACTGTACCTCGGTACAAGTGACAATAATAAACCAATACCAGCCCTTCATGAGAACGAGCTCTCACAATATTATGAAATCCAAAAGTCTAATGTACATATATACATTCATTCCTACGAATGGCAGAACTGATGAGATTTTTGTAAAATAAAGGGCTCAAAGGGTTAAGAATTCAGGGCCAGAGCCGCTAAAAGCTTAAAAAGTGCTGAAAAAGATGGTGTACAGAAGTAAGAGTATGGACACACAATTGTAAGAATAACAGGATGGGTAAAAAATGAATAACGTTCTTGTTTGGTAAGAACTTGTCAGCCAGCGGTTGCAGATGTCCTTGTAGCCGAGGATAACAAGAAGTACAGATTAAGGAGTAACTGCTGTAGACATTGCAGACTGCCACGGAATGTGAACACCCCCATCTCTCACATACTCGAACTGTATAAATCTGTTAGCTAATTAATATCCAGACAGACTCCTTTGAACTCTGACCAGCTGTAGCCAACAGTGAGTCGGGGTAACAACAGAGTTCTCTATCTCTGCAGAGAAATAAAGAAGTTTGGTCCTGAAAATCTTTCTGAGTGATAATCTCAGTTTATAGTAATTAAGAATCTGGCAGTAACATTTGGCGCTGCAAGCAGGGTCTCAAGAGAGGAGTGAGGGATCGGCGACGGGCTGAATAAGTGGTTGATCCTGGATGATGGAGCCGGAGACGGACGGGCCCACAAGGTGAGTTTGCCTTGGTCTCTCTCCAATTGACTCCATGACAGGGTTACCCCTCATCCTAGTTTGACCTTGCTACCTTGAAGAGACCCATGAAGGACCTGAATCGATCTGAACAAAAAGGGGTTAGAAGCCCTGGGAACAAAAAGGGAGTTAGAGGCCCTATATATTAGAGTGAGCTAGAGGCTCACTGAAACATACCAGTATGGGACAGAATATGGACAAATCAGGGATAGGATCCCCAGTAAATTTGATGTGTAATGAGTTACTAGAATTTCAGAGGGAATTACGACAATTGTGTGCCCAATTAACAAAGAAACTAGGGGAAGAAACTTGGCCAGTGGGAGGAACATGGAGGCTTGTGAATAGGCCATTAGAACTGTCTGGAAAAGTGGTGCAGGCCAGAAGTGGAAACATTTAATAACCCAATGGAAAAGTAAGGCTCAAGAAAGAAGGAATCAGTTGATGTTAACTAGTTGGAGGAATAGTGCGTGTCAGAAAGGGATAGCGGTACGCACTACGGATGGAAAACCTAAGGAATGGGAAACACTAAGAGCAGAGTGTGAATGGGCAGATGAAGGAAAGAAAAGGGAGAAGGAGGAAAGAGAGGAAAAAGAAAGGAATGAAAAAGCTGAAAGAGATGGGGAGGAAGGTGAAAGGAATAAAGGAATGGGAAGGCGCCTAAAAACTAATGATCCGAACACCACGTCTGGCTTCCCAATGTTGTTTGAGGGGATGATCCTGATGAAAATGATAATGATTGGATGCCCAGACCCCTGTACCCACCCTTGCCCTCCCCAGTTACGACAGCTCCACCCAGTTATACCAGTTTGCCATTAGCAGCGACCACGCCTGCACCTGAGGCGTTGAATGAATATGACGGTCCTATCCCTGAGAAATTTACCAAGACTGTACGAGAAAGAACAAAAAAAAGACAAGACGCAGGACCACCCCCAGAAAAACCTTGCCTGTCCAAAACCCACAAACTGACTCTGAGGAAGATGAAACACAGGAAGAGGGAAATGGCAGAGATAGGCGACAGTTACACAATAGAACGGTACCAAATTTCCTATGGAAGCAGACAGGTCTGGTGGTGCCCCATATAACGTTGGAAGTGACTGCAAGCTTCCACCTGAAGAATCTGGGCTATGTAGCGTACCAACTGACACAAAAGGTGACGGGGAAGGCGGAGTGTAAAAACCAGAGTACAGAATGGATGTCCTGAGAGAGCACCTCAGAGGGAGTCCCCTGGACCCTAAACAGGACCTACTGGATATGTGATAATAGGGCATATCCTTGGCTACCATGGAATTGGAAAGGCTGCTGCTACCTGGGGTACTTGATGCCCTTTATGCGTCATGTAAGCCAGCTGGGGCATAGGCCACAGCACCCAAGGAGCAGGAGGGTCGTTACAGCATTACAACGCTTTAGAACGATTGCCTTCTCCTGGTATGGGACTGCAAAAGTAGCCTGAGAATTGATAAACATGGTTTCTGCATTAGAAAAGTTGGCTAATGACACTGCCAAGGGCCTTGGGGGTGGGGGGACAGAAAGCCTTGTCGGGGTTATGGCAGAACTGGTGGCAGTCAGGATGGTGGCACTGCAAAACAGAATGGCTCTAGACCTGTTACTGGCCAAAAAGGGAGGTACTTATGCCATTATTGGGCAGGAGTGCTGCACCTATAATAATCGGAGAATATTACTCATCTGGCTGACCACATTAGGAAGACGGCAAACAACATAAAGAGGGTGGGGGAACAGTTCCATGATTACGAACTCCCCCATCTTCATGGTGGCCCTTTGGTGGTATCCTTGGGGAATGGGGCGGGATGCTACTACACTATGGCCTTATCATGTTGCTCATAATCCTCTTTGTAATCATTATCCAATGCCTATGGCCCCTCATCATTCAATGCCTTTGCCAAACCGGCCTTCAATTGTAGAAATGTTATCATGAAATGATAAAAGGAGGGACTGATGAGATTTTTGTAAAATAAAGGGCTCAAAGGGTTAAGAATTCAGGGCCAGAGCCGCTGAAAGTTTAAAAAGTGCTGAAAAAGATGGTGTACAGAAGTAAGAGTATGGACACACAATTGTAAGAATAACAGGATTGGTAAAGAATGAATAACATCCTTATTTAGTAAGAACTTGTCAGCAAGCAGTTGCAGATGTCCTTGTAGCCAAGGATAACAAGTAGTACAGATTAATGAGTAACTGCTGTAGACATTGTAGACTGCCACGGAATGTAAACACCCCCATCTCTCATGTACTCAAACTGTATAAATCTGTTAGCTAATTAATGTCCAGACAGACTCCCTTGGACTCTGACCAGCTGTAGCCAACAGTGAGTTGGGGTAACCACGGAGTTCTCTATCTCTGCAGAGAAATAAAGAAGTTTGGTCCTGAAAATCTTTGAGTGATGATCTCGGTTTACAGTTATTAAGAATCTGGCGGTAACAGGACTAGCTTACTGTCTCACTCCACTTTAAGTAATTGTCCTTCCTTATCAGTTTTATGTGCTTTTGATACCATTCATTACAATACTGTGGAGGTTTGGTTACCACAAGAGCGATTTTTGTGTATTTTCTGACTTATGGACAAAATTGACTTATGGACATCCATAAAAATGGAATCTGTTCATTACCCGGGGATACACTGTAATCACATCTGTCTAACTGCGTATTGCCTGAGAGAAATAAAAGCCAGGCAGTTTCTGGCTTGGATAGCTGATACACTTTGGCAGTTTTAAACATGTATGGCAAGTTAAAATTCTACAACATTGATTCCTCATCAAACTTCAGACTCCATTTACAAAGTAAAATCAGAAGGCAATAAATTAAGCTTCAGAAAAATATACAGCATCATTTTGTAGGTTAAATTTGGGTCAAGCATTAATTCCTGCCTGATTGTAGGAACAAGAAAACAGTCCAAAATGTTACAGCATGAATAAAAAAAATGCAAAATACAAATCTGTTGTGAAATAAAGCAGGGTAAGGCAATGAAAGATGGTTTGCAGAAGTCTTACTTTTGGAAATAAAGCTTCTTTCAAAGAAAGCTAATCTATTTTGAATATTCTATAAAGCTTCTTCTTCACTCAATCCCTGTTCACAAACAGGAAGTTGACAAATTGTGAAATATTTGAGATTCTTTGAAATTTGAAATTCCATGCAATGAATCACCTGAATTTAACAACAGTGAATCATGAATTCTACCAGCCAATGGTCTGAAGAGTTGTTTGCAGCTAAATGCCATTGAATCTACTCATTTTCACATTCACTGGAGCTAGCTTTGGCAGAAAATGCCAGTAAGATGCAGAGGTGCCCAAAATTACAGAGCTACCATTGAATATCATGAAATGTTGTCTTCTGCACCGAGTCACAAGAATTTCAATGCTCTGAACGTGGAAGACAATGCTTCACAGGCCACAGACAATGGCCAATCTGTTTTTTGCTCGTTAAGTACCAGCACACTTTTCACTCATTCTTGTTAAAGGAGGCTTTAATTTGGAATCACACTGTAAAGATACTTATCTCCTCCAACAGAAGTACCTAATATACCCAACTTAAACCAGTTTCTTTGAACTGACAGTGACAACAATGTGCCACATCATATGGGAGACATTTTGCCGTTAAGAGCCTGACCGGGGCTAATCAAAGACTTTGCACTGAAACACTGTTCCTACAACATAACAACTTTCCAGTTATTCCTGGCATTAAAGACCCTCCCTTTGGCCGTCCTTATGAAGGCATGTTTCCTATGGGAAGTGTCAATTTTGGAAACATAGCCATGGCAACAGATATGTGACTTAACATGTAATGATGTAGCATTCTTGTGAAGAATCACGTAGCAGCTCATTCCTTCTACCTTTAATTCCATGAAAATAATGTTTGCACATTCTTATTTTGTACCTTCCTTTTCAACAAAGGACAGAGAATGGAGATGAGGAGAAAGGTGATAACATGAGGAAGCATTCGAGATAAAATTTCTTGTGAATTATATAGAAATCAAAACCAAGGAATAATAACGAAGGGGCACTTAGGAAGGAATTCATGTATTAGAGAGTTTCTGCAATGGCTTCCTATTCTGATTTTTCTAATAACAATGTCATCCACCAACCCTCTCTCTGTCTTTGCATCCCTTCTTCCCACTACTTTGTGTACTTGTTTTTTCTGTTGCCCATTATATCAGGTATTTTCCTACAGTACAAGTAAGTGATTCACAGAGCACCAGGCAGCAAGCTTCTCAGCAGAGAGGAAGGAATTGGATGCCCATGATTTCAGAGTTATGGGATTCATAACTTATTTTTATTCACCCTGCGCCTAGCAGCTCTGCACCTACAAAGCATCTAAGGACTTATTTTCTTTTCCCTGGACAGGTTGTGTAGGGCCAAATTTCAAACGATGAAAACATGATCATTTTCAGCACATCCACCACCTTTAGCACCTGTAACATGCAATTCTCTGAAACCTTGGGTAAAAGAGGAGACTAAATGGACCAAAGCAGTTTCCTGACCTTGACACATTGGACCCATGTTCCTGTCTCTGAGGTCTTTCAGGATATCACAGATGTTATCAGACAATTGAGGACCAGTGCAGTGAGTGGTTGAAGGTGACCAATCTGAAGCTGGTATCCATCTGGCTACTTCTCTTTAAACAGCACGAAGAAACTCCCACAGCCAGCAACATGTAGCACAACCAGGAACATCTTAGTTAATGCTTGATTTTAGGCAACAGACTACAACCACAGTCTACAAGAGCAGAGACGAGAAGCATTGCAGCTAAAGAAGCATGGAAGGACTAAAGACAGACAGGAATAAGCTGGAAGAATGAGGCCAGAAGGTGGATGTTAGGAGCCTGGATCCGGAGTTGACCCAAAATATACGTGATTTCATTATGACTTTGCTGTCTATTCAGCTTATGTTAACCACACTGAGTATGAAAACTGTGTATTCAACTGATAAACCAGCCCACTAAGAGACCCATTCAAGACAAGAGCATCAGCAGTTATGCTGTGCTCAATGTAGTATATGACTTTTTGTACTTCACAATGGCTGCAAGTAACATTCAATGAGTGTGCTTAACCTGAATTCCAGAGATCCCACAGCAGATCAGCTTGTTGTGCCACTGATCAGTTACTTTTTCTCATTCCTAGTTCATGAAGCTGTTCTCGACCATCCCAATCCTGCGGAAGGCTGTGCTGCATTTTATTGGTAATTATCTTGGTTCACTCACTTTTGAAATAGGGGGATTTTTTGTTATTGGTCTCTGAAATCAATAACAATGAAATCTGGATTATTGATTACCTTGATCATCCCGAAATAGCTGTTAACAAACAGTTAAAGGGGAATTGGCAAAGAAGATTTGTTTCTCCAGAGTCTCAGTTGACTCAAGGGATTCAATGCACTGGAGATGGCAGGCTTGAGACAAAATTGCTTAGATTTACATGCTCATTTTTGAAAACACTATACATTACTCCACAAGTTTCTTTAACTTCAATCCAATAATAGGGTGGCATGTCATTGTTGCATCTGCAACCTTATGAAGATTGGCCTTCACTACTGACAGGTGTAGGCCAAACAACAGAGAAGGAAATAGGGTGAAATAAGAGTCAAACAAAACATTTGAAGAATGCTTATCTCCTTCCCACTTGGTAATCACATGATGTAATGATATTAAAGTCATTGACTAGTCACAGCATCAATCACTATTAATTAGTCTTTTGGAAAAAAGGCACCTTTTCCTCCCAAGCAGGCAACTCTTACAATATGGAGTAAGAATTTGTCCTTGGCTGCATGCACCAACCAGAAAATATAGTTGCGTACTCTGCTTCTGCAATTCAGTTCCATTGACTTCAATGCAATTGAATTTCTGACATTAACAGAGAATAAAGTTGCTCTCTTGTTAATGTTTTGCTTCAGTGTCTTTTTCTCTCTTTGATTTTTATTTTTCATTATACCTCTGTGGTCTTTTAATTTTCCCTTTTTCTTTCATTTTGGAAATAAGGACAAGCTTGATAGAAAAATGAGCTAATGAGGCTCGCAAGTTTGAATTTAAGGAGGTACGGGGAAAAGGATTGTTTCTTATTTTCCTTAACGAAGACAGTTCATCCATCTTGTTCCTTCGTGCTTTAATTATTGATCACCCATTATATTCTATTACCATCTATTGATCAGACTTCATGTTTATCACAACTCGCATGTTGATATTATATCTTTGAACCACTCTGCTTTGAGAAGTTGCTGTCTCATCTTATATGCCAGTGATATCTATAGCTCCCAGTCAACCTTTGCAATAACATGCCAAACCTTCTACATTGTTCATTTGATCTTCACTCTCCATTTTCCTCCCATTCATATCATTAAGAGTCCTGAATTTATCTTGAACTCTTGTGGCCCTCGCTACCTTGGCTCACTTATGCCACCTGCCACTTTGTCTCTCGTATGTGACACAAGTTTAATTAGATACCAAAGAACAGTAGAGTATAGTGCATTGTGGTGTTGGCATCGTGACCATTAGTTTATATCCTTCATTACTTGATCTGTTAATTGACTGACAAATGCATTTAGTAATGAGAAGAAAAATATGGGAAGAGATGGAGCAGGTTAATGGTTGAAAGCAATAAGGAGACCAGCAGCAGAAAAGCTGAAGTGAAACTAAGGTAGCAAATTCAGTTGAACTAATCTTGGACAGAACTTTAACTTGGGGAGAAACTGACTCTACACTTGGACTTGTAGCCAAATCTATAGAACAGCTCATCAATAAAAGCTGAATTAAAGCAAAGAAGAGTTGGGACTGAGTCAGAAACCTGTGGAGTCTTGCAAAAGTGACAAAGCTGGCGAGCGAAGTTGGATGTGAGATGGTCCAGGCAAGGTGGGAGAAATAACCAAATAAAATGGGAAGAATCAGGTTAAATGTAAACTAATTTCTGGTGGATGCCAAAGAAAGTTGCTGGAAGATAAAGACAACAAGAGAAGATTGGGGAGCTATGACAATGCTTCAGTGTTGAAAAGCTTCTATCTGCACAACCAACAGTGAAACCTCCATTACACAATACTGATATAGTTAGCTTCTGATAGAAATGTTGACACAAAATAATCAAAATTTACAATGGGCTTAAATTTACAATAAAGTTTGTGGACAGAAAGTATATGTAGCATATTCAAAAATCTGAATACTACATGGGTAGCAAAACATTTTTTACACAAATATTCATAAGAATATGGATTTGCTTATGAAGGCCACAGAAGTGGTCAAATAGTTACCTGAAATAGAGATATAACCTTACATAAAAAATATTGATTTTAAAGGAAACAGTGAGAAGACATGAAATTGGAATTAAAAAAATCAAGCTACTGCTAGATGGTATAAAATATAGATCAAGATCAAAGCATTATACAAATGCTCACAGATAAACTCTAAATTTTTTTGAAAGAATATGAAATTACCTTTGGCTGTTCTGTATGGATTTCAGCATAGTTCGGTACATATTTTCCTTTTGCTCCTTCATGTCCTTTGTGCTGTTTCTGCTTTTGTTCGGGTCGCGCTATTGGTGGAGGGAATACCTCTGTTTCTTTGCCATCTCCTTCTTCTTTATCGTCTGGACGCAAAAGAGAAGGATTCCAAGACCCTAGTTCAGGTAAATACTCTTTTCCTTCATACTGCTTCATTAGGTGTCCTATTTTGGAAAGAAGGTCTGTACAAGCAGCCTTTAATTTAGGTTTCAGACAATCTATCTTAATTATTCTTATTACGTGAGCAAACAGAGTTTGTATATCCTTGTTGGGTTCTACAGCCCGTACTTCTTCATTAACTTTAGTCTCAAACATATCATCAACATTTGTTTTGATTTTAGAATTATTTGATGAAGAACTTTTAACTGATTCCTTTATTATTTTCTTGGGATGTACTGGGGGAAATAAATCTTTATTACCTTCCTGCGTGTCTATGTCTGGATAGGTGGTTGTCCGTTGTTCAGAACCCGTGTCCTCATTTTGCTCTTGACTGTAATTACCCTCTTTGTATTTCCTATATGCTTCCTTGAATAGATTAACAATTTCAACTTGAGAAAGTTTTCTGGTGGACTGTGTTAAAGGAGTTGGACTGAAATTTGTATCAGCATTTTTTTGCACAGCATTATCCAGGAACTGACCTAGAGGCTTGTGCCAAGATCCATCTGAAATATTAACAACTTCATTGTCACTAGGATCAATTATCTCAGTCTGTTGAAGAGTCCTACTGAAATGATCAGGATTGAGTGCTTGCCTTAGAAGTGGCTTTTGTTCAGCTTTATCAGAGCTTCTGGAAACATTATCTCCCACTTCAATGATCTCTTCAGGTAGCAATTCTATTACTTTAGGAGAATTGGCTAATTCATATACAGTAAAATTCTCTTGTGAAACTTTTGCCGTGGCTTTTGTTTTTGGCTCTGCAGGGGTTGAAATATCCAGTTCCACAACATTTGGGTAAACTGATTCAAATTCATATATGATTTCTGGTTGTTCTGTAGTTATTTCTGGGATTATTACAATTGTAGTTGAGTTCACTTTCTTATTGTTATTTGCCTGCTGTTCTGATGCAAGTTCCCTCTTAACTCTCTTTATTACTTTGTGTTTTTTGAGATTAAAATCTTTATCCTGGGTATTAAATTCAGAACCTGCTTCCACAGGAAGACCATGGTTATGAGAATCACGTGGAGCATGGCTTAGTTGATGTAATGGAATTTTTTCAGAACCAAATATATTCAGTGGACTATGACTTCCATGTTTCCTTCCATTAATGTTCATTTGAAGACGGTTTGCTCTGCCAAGGTATGGAGTAAATCTAGCATCTCTGTCAAAGGATGGTCTTTGTCTAATTCTGCTTAAATGAGGCATACTCGCTGCTTTTGAAGCAGCCAGATGTGGATCTAAATGATTTCCAACATAAATGTTCTTTTCACTTTCTTCTATTTGATGAAGTAAGCCTAATTTGGAAGATCTTGCTAATGAATTTGCATGGGGCAAACTTGCACTGGTATCAGTGTTTTGATGAAGGAATGATTCCAATATTCTATGGTTCTTTAAGGACATCTGAGATCTTAGCACAGTCCCATTAATCATCAGAAAAGTTTCACTTACATCTGAAATATAAATAAAATTGAATTCAGAAATAACAAAAATCTCAATATTTTCTGTTCTATTTTTAAAATGTTACTCTATTGTATTCAGTTTATTTATGATTATTTCCCCTTTTAACATATCTTTTGATTCACCATTTATCCAAAAATCTATTGATCTTGAATATTCCCAACAACTGTGGGAGTAGAGAGTGTAAACATTCACAACTCTGAAAGAAGAAATTTCCCTTTATTCTGGTTTTAAATGGTTTGGCCTTTTATTCTGAAACAACACTGCAGAACAAACAGCTTCTCAACATCTAACATGTCAAACCCTCAAAGAATTTCATATTTCACTTTTCTTCCAAACATCAGAGAAAATACTAATTCCACACTTTCACCTTGGATAACTACAGAAATCAGTCTAATAAAAGGCAAGCATAACTTGTGTTAGACAAGCGGGAATAACTACACAGTGTTCCCAGTGTGATCTCCATAAAATCCTATATAATTAGAATGTTCCTTCAATCCCTTTGCAATAATTTCTAACATGCGACTTAGCTTCTTAATTCCTTGCTATGTCCAAGAGTTATTAACGAATTTCAAGTTGGTTCTAACTTCAAGTATTTCAATGAGAACACTTTCAGATAGCTTTTTCTGTGCATTTGACCCTACATTATATGACCTGAATGGTATGCGTCCATTTAAGTTTATATATTTGATCCAGTTTCATATGCTTGATTGCAATTTATTCACTGACATTTTTTGTTAGTCAAGAAGGCAGCTCACCACCTTCTCAAGGCCAACTAGGGACGGGCAATTAAATGCTGTCTCAGCCTGCAAAGCCCACATCCCTTGAATGAATATTAAAAATACTGCTTAGACGATGTCAATAACAACATTGAAACACATTGTAAATGAAGAATCCATAGTACCAGAAACAAAACTGAAAAGTACAGGTTAGCCTTATCTACATTCCTTTTACTCTCTACTTAGCTTTGATCATGTGCACCCTCAGCCTTCCCTCCCACGTTGCTCAAAATACTCTTTTAATCACAGCCAGACAATTTACTTGTGTTGATAAACATACATTCCTCTGCTAGAACTGTCCTCAAAATAACTTTACTCAGCTGCCGAACTATACTTCTTCATGCGACCTGCAATCAACACCATTTCTTCAAAGATTTTACAGCAGGAAGAAACCTGCACATGTGCTATTTAACAGGAACATTATTTGCAAGTTTAATTATGATTAACTTGTAGGGAATTGGGTTATAGCAAAGTGCTCTTTAAACTTTTCAGAACCTCTCTCAGGAATTCTCCTTGGTGTTCAGTATAATAGGGAGTATGAGAGGAACCACAGAAGAAGAGAGAAGAGGTTGAAGGGAAGAAGGGCCCTCAGCAGGAAATCACATCCATAAAACATTTTCTCCCAAGCCCAACTCAGTAACAGCAAAGCTTGAAGGGACTTAGTTATCCCATAATTGAAAATTGAGGAACAGGACCTCAAGGGTAGCAATCTCCGGATTGCTGCCAGTGCCACGTGATAGTGAAGGTAGGAATAGGAGGAGGTGGCAGGTAAATGCATGGCTGAGAAGCTGGTGCAGGAGGGAGGGTTTTAGATTTCTGGATCATTGGGATCTCTTCTCGAGAAGGTGGGACCTGTACAGAGAGGACGGGTTACACCCGAACCAGAAGGGGGACAATATCCTTGCGGTGAGATTTGCTAGGGTGGTTCAGGAGGGTTTAAACTAGTTTGTGAGGGGGAAGGGAACCGGAGGAGTAGGTCAGAGGAAGAAGGGAATGGGGAAAAGTTAGATCAAACAGGTAGAGAGGCTTTGGGGAAGGAGAAGCAGAATACAGGCTGTAAAAGTAGTAAGGTAGATGGACTGAAGTGTGTTTACTTAAATGCAAGAAGTGTCAGGAATAAGGGGGATGAACTGAGGGCTTGGATAAGTATGGGGGACTATGATATCGTGGCTATTACTGAGACGTGGCTGATGTCAGGAGAGGAGTGGATATTGAATATTCCTGGTTTTCAGTGTTTTAAGAGGGATAGGGAAGGGGGGAGAAGAGGTGGAGGGGTGGCGATACTGGTTAGGGACACTGTTACGGCTGTGGAAAAGATGGATGTTGTAGAAGTGTCATCTCTAGAGTCTGTATGGGTGGAATTAAGGAACAAGAAAGGAGCAGTTACTCTACTAGGAGTATTCTATAGACCCCCCGGTAGCAGTAGAGATATAGAGGAGCAGATTGGCAGGCAGTGTTTGGAGAGAAGCAGAAATAACAGGGTTGTTATAATGGGAGACTTCAACTTCCCAAATATAGACTGGAACCTGCTTAGTGCCAAAGGTTTGGATGGGACGGAATTTGTTAAGTGTGTCCAGGAGGGATTCCTGACGCAGTATGTTGACAGGCCGACTAGAGGGAATGCCATGTTAGATCTAGTTTTAGGAAATGAACCGGGACAGGTGAAGGATCTATTGGTGGGTGAGCATTTGGGGGACAGTGACCATTGCTCCATAACCTTTAAAATTGTCATGGACAGGGACAGGTGCAGAGAGGACAAGAGGTTTTTCAATTGGGGAAGGGCTAACTACGAGGCTATAAGGAGAGAACTTGGGAGTGTAAATTGGGATGTCCTTTTTGAAGGAAAATGTACCATGGGGATGTGGTCGATATTCAGGGATCTTATGCAGGTTGTTAGGGATAAATATGTCCCGGTGAGGCAGAGAAGGAATGGCAGGGTGAAGGAACCGTGGGTGACGAGAGAGGTGGAACGACTTGTTAGGGAGAAGAAGGTAGCATACGTGAGGTATAAGCAGCAAGGTTCAGACAGGCCCCGTGAGGAATATAGGGTAGCGAGGAAGGAACTTAAGAAAGGGCTGAGGAGAGCTAGAAGGGGACATGAAAAGGCTTTGGCTAGTAGGGTTAAGGAAAATCCCAAGGCCTTTTTCAAGTACGTGAAGGGTAGGAGGATGGCTAGGGTGAAGGTAGGTCCGATTAAGGACAATTTGCCTGGAGGCGGCGGAAGTGGGAGAAGTTCTGAATGAGTACTTCTCTTCGGTATTCACCAGGGAGAGGGGTCTTGATGATGCGGAAGGGAGTGCTGGTAGGGGTAATGTTCTCGAGGTTGTTGATATCAAGAGAGAGGATGTGTTGAAGTTGTTAAATAATATTAAGACAGATAAATCTCCGGGGCCTGATGGGATTTTCCCCAGGCTGCTTCGAGAGGCTAGGGAGGAGATTGCTGAACCGCTGGTAAGGATCTTTGAGTCCTCGTTGTCTACGGGGGTGGTGCCGGAGGACTGGAGGGTTGCGAATGTGGTCCCCTTGTTCAAAAAAGGTAATAGGGATAGGCCAGGGAATTATAGACCGGTGAGTCTCACGTCTGTGGTGGGTAAGCTGTTAGAAAGGATTCTAAGGGATAGGATTTATGAACACCTTGAGAATCATGGGCTGATTAGGGACAGCCAGCATGGCTTTGTGAAGGGAAGATCTTGCCTCACAAGCCTGATAGAGTTCTTTGAGGAGGTGACCAGGAAGATTGATGAGGGCAGTGCGGTGGATGTGGTTTACATGGATTTTAGTAAGGCATTTGATAAGGTTCCTCATGGTAGGCTTCTTCAGAAGGTCAGAGGCCAAGGGATCCAAGGAAGCTTGGCTGTGTGGATTAGGAATTGGCTTGCATGTAGAAAGCAGAGGGTTGTGGTGGAAGGAGTGCCCTCGGATTGGAAGGCAGTGACTAGTGGTGTCCCGCAGGGATCGGTTCTGGGACCCCTACTTTTTGTGATATTTATAGATGACTTAGATGAGGGGGTGGAGGGCTGGGTTAGTAAGTTTGCGGACGACACTAAGATAGGCGGTGTTGTGGATAGTGTGGAGGGCTGTCGGAGCTTACAGTGGGATATTGATAGGATGCAGAGCTGGGCTGACAAGTGGCAGATGGAGTTCAATCCGGAGAAGTGTGAGGAGGTACACTTTGGAAGGACAAACTCCAGGACAGAGTACTGGGTAAATGGCAGGGTACTTGGCAGTGTGGAGGAGCAGAGGGATCTGGGGGTTCATATTCACGGTTCATTGAAAGTTGCCTCACAGGTAGAAAGAGCAGTTAAGAAGGCCAATGGGATGTTGGCTTTCATAAGTCGCAGGATTGAGTTTAAGAGCCGCGAGGTGATGATGCAGCTTTACAAAACTCTAGTTAGGCCACACTTGGAGTACTGTGTTCAGTTCTGGTCGCCTCATTATAGGAAGGATGTGGAGGCATTGGAGAGGGTGCAGAGGAGATTTACCAGGATGCTGCCTGGATTGGAGAGTATTGAATATGAGGAGAGGCTTAAGGTGCTAGGGCTTTATTCACTGGAAAGGAGGAGAATGAGAGGAGACATGATAGAGGCATATAAGATATTGAGAGGAATAGATAGAGTAGACAGTCAGCGCCTCCTTCCCAGGGCACCAATGCTCAAGACGTGAGGTCATGGCTTTAAGGTTATGGGTGGGAGGTTCAGGGGAGATGTCAGAGGGAGGTTTTTCACCCAAAGAGTGGTTGGTGCATGGAATGCACTGCCTGGGGTGGTGGTGGAGGCAGATACATTGAACAGGTTCAAGAGCTTGTTGGATAGGCATATGGAGGAACGTGAGATAGAGGGATATGCGGGAGGAAGGGGTTAGGTAGTGTGAGGGTGGTCTGATGGACGGCACAACATGGTGGGCCGAAGGGCCTGTTTTGTGCTGTATGGTTCTATGGTATTATGTCACATGCTGAAGCCACAACTGTAGGTTCAAAGCAAGGCCAGGACTACTTATTGCCAGTGGCTATCAATTTCTACATCTGCAGATCTTTCCAGGCTAGTATCAGAAACATCAGCAATATTTTACAAAGCAGCACATTACTGCATTAAGAAGATCGCAATGTCTGCAGAGCTGAATCCACCATTTTCTCTCTTTAGACAGCAGTAGATGGATAATTCATCAGTGAGGTGGTGAAAGGTTACTGCATGTAGATGGAGTTAAGGTTACAATTAAACTGTGCATGAGAGGCCGAGTGGCTGACTCCTGCTCCTAATTCGCATATTCATGTGTTAACAGAGAACAGAAGCCAGGCAGAGCACAGGGATTCATCTGGATTTCAGGCTTCCCGATTGTGCAGGAAACCAATAATTGCACTCACATCTCTTGAAGCTGCCAAGTATGAAACCTGAGGTAATCTGCAACCACATGGAATTTCACTCCTTAAATGTCTAGCTAGATTGCAACCATATCCAACTGGATCATCATGACCAATACCCATTCTCAAAATGTCATGATGCTTTTATACTCTCACAATCTAATGCCCTGCCATGCCAGTTCAGAGAAGACCTAGCCATATGGTCCTTACTCCAACCAACAGCCTATATACAATAGGAAAATATTTAAAGGTGGAGAGCCATGTTGCCTAATTGACCAAATTACCTGTGCTCTGAAGCAGTGCTAATGTCTAGACAACTCTGGAGATGCCTTGTGGTACACTGCACTGCAGATTTGCAAATCAAAGATCAGAAAATGTCAAAGTACAGTGATTCATCCCTGAACTGTATTTGTAACAGAAATGAATATAGATTGCAATATGCCACATGAAGGAAGTTAAAGGATAGAAGTTGTTGAATTCTGAACAAATGTCATTGACTTAATGAGAAAACTTTATGGTAACAAAGCTAAAAAGGTAACAAAACCTTTAGAATCCAGTTAATGAAAAGAGAAATATATTCTGATTATTTGCTTGGTGCGATTTTGAATTTTTTTTTGTTTTTAAGAACAATCTCTATAAAATAATTATTTTCAAAACCAACACATTTCTAGGTTCACTTATCAAGCCAGCATAATACATAAAAAGCAATGGGTTTCTTTGCAAACTGATCAATGAGCAGAAACAGCTTCACTATTGATTACAGATAATTTTATTTTAAAAGTACAGTAAAACTCTGTTAATTTTCTTTTCCATTATTCACAAATCCTGATGGTTTGCTGTCTATCCCAGCTGGTACTGTTTTCTGCACTCCCTTTAATTCACTGGAGCCTTGTTTCTTGCACTCCCTTTAACATAACCATGGCCCAGTTTTCCATGCTCCCTTTAAACTCAACAGATTTATTGGGAAATGTATTATGCTATTGTGCAACATCTTAAAAAAAGTGAACTAAAAGTCTGTTGGAGTATTAAAAGGGAATAACATCCAATAGACTGGAAAATCTGCCAGTCTGTCATCAAAGTCCCAAGGATGCTGGATAATCAGAGCTTCCTTGTATGTATTATGCTGACTGTCACATTAACAAACGTTCACTCGATGGCATGAATGCATTATGATTCAAATGGTGCTTGTACACATGAATACAATTGCGGCTTCTGTATATAGGCAGACACAACCTACCACATGAGGTGTCATTAGCACATGGATTTGAACACTCTATCTTCACAGTATTGAAGAGAATTTCAATAGTTCGGGCAACATAGCAAAGGCAGCACCTCACTCCATCAGGCAACTCACTGTAAAAGTAATGAAGTAACACAGGGTAATAATCAAATAATCGCAAAGTAATGTAAATGATGTACCTTTGTAGAGAATGGAAAAACACTCACAGCTGTACAATGTTTGGAACTGCCATAAAAGCTGGGTACATCATTTGAACTGAGAGCTTGGTTCCACGTAAGTCTCTGAAAGTGAAGTTAGTTAAGCGTAAAAGATTACATGATTATTAAGAGAAAATAGTACTTTGAAAAATATTCCATCCACAACTATGATTTACCTCTTTAATACTCTAAAAATTAACACAGGTGATTGAATAAATGTGCATTATTTCTGCATCCCATGGAAATACAGTAAAGATTGTGAATTCAAACACAGTTATGGACTCAGTTCTATTGGGCTAACATGACAGGATACCAATGCACAATGATATTTAGTATTCAACCTATTCATAATGTATAAATCAGTTACTGGATTTTGAAAAACATGTAAAATATGAACACCCTTTATTTATATTTTCTTACTACTACTGCAGTTTTAGCTCCACAAGTAGTTCCAAGAGATACAAACACTATTTTTGAAAATACTTATTTCCAATTTCTATTACCTTACAAACTAACCATTAGCACCAATAATTATCTCAGAAAAAAGTCATCATCTTAGCAAAATATTTTCTGTCATAACAATAAAACTCTTCATGTTTCTGTGTGTAACCTACAATACAAAGAAATCATCATATTGCAAAAGTCAGTCATTTTTATAGCAAGCTCACTGTACTGTGAAATGATTTTTTGGGGGAGGGGGAGGGGAGAGGAAGGGAGATCACTACTCTGGCTGTTGAAGGAGTGAATGTTCAAGTATATTAGCTGCCTTATGCACTCAAAGACTAAACTAATATCAATTTTTGCATCGTTATTTGTGCTTCTTTCCCACAATTATCGTTTAAACTGCATGCACGTGATCTGTTACAATCTCAATAGTTTAATAGTATCTGTCACAAACATACAATGACTCATTCCTATAATACAAGGCCCAATCTCTATGATGCAACCTTAGGCACTCAGGATTTCACATTGAGGCAATGCTCAGGGTCAAATGTTACAACATTGCTACTTCTGTTTTAATTTTGCTGATCCAATCTACAACAGTCAGTCCTCTGCTAAGTACTTACCAACTGCACAGCCTGTTCTCAATGATCAGAGATGCCATCCCAAGTCATGAAATTTTTTCATGTGGTATTTGAATGCAGTTTGCAAATGATATTCTAATTCCATATTAAAAGTTGGGCCCGTGTGGGTTGTTTCTCCATAAAAAAAAATCTTCAGAAAAGGAATACAGGTAGGCCTTGTGTAAAACTAGACTACTGTAGTGTGTATTGCTTTTTATAACCAACCTATAAAAAGCCACATTTGTGGCAACCTTTATGTACCAACCAAGTTGTTTAACAAATGTGAGTTGTCTACTAGATTTTGCAGCAGTTTATTCAGCAAACAAAATCGTAATTTCTCTTACTTTGTTTCTTATGCTGTGATTTCTCATCACACATGTTGGCATTTTTAATGATTGAAACGCAAAGGTCTGATGGCGACTGAAATTATTTCAAATGAAGATTGCTTAAGTCTGACAAAATCATTGATTATTCCTTATTTCTTTGTGTGCTAAATAGTAAATAGGGTAATAGTAGAAAATAGAAGTACATTATTTATTATATTCGCTAGGGTGTACAAATTTCATTGTAGCTGTAGATGTGCCAGTGGATCATCAGCGGGGCTGCCACAATGGTGTCAAAATAGCAAGTGTGGCCGCAGCAAGTATTGAGTGTCAAAGAAGACAGTTGAAGAGGCAACTGTCAATGAGGCACTGGGCTGGTATGGTGCTGAGCCCAGCTGGTCACAATATTTATCAAAGATATGGATAAGGGGATCAAGTGTAACTTACCCAATTTTTCTCATGATTCAAGCTAAGCAGGAGTGTCAGCTATGAGAAGAACACAGAGGCTTTAGGTGATCCCAACAGGCTAAGTGAATGAATAAGGACTTGGAAAATGGAACATAATGTGGAAAAACATGAAGTTCTGTTCTTGTGTAAAAAAACATGTAGAAGAGTATCCTTAAATGGTGAGAGATTCAAAGATCCAGAGTGAACTGTGTATCTTTGCACACGGATCACTGACAGCTGATAGGCAAGTTCAGCAGACATTTAGGGAGGCAAATGATATGTCGGTCTTTATTGCAAGAGGATTTGAGTGCAAGAGGATTTGAGTACAAGAGTTGAGACATCTAGCTCCAATTATAGAGTCCAGTTGAGATCGGAAATGTTATGTATAGATAACATTTGTTATGTACCAAAGGAACAGTATACTTGCAATAGAAGGACACCGCAAAGATTAATCAGATTGATTCCTGTGATGGTCGTTGTGTAAGGTAGAGATTAAGTAGACTAAGCCGGTGTTCACTTAAATATGGAAGAACATTGAAATGCACAAAATTTTCTCGGGACTTGACAGGATACATCAGAGTTGATGTCTTCCCATGTTTCGGTGCCTAGAAGCAGGGGTCAGTCTCAAAATAAGCAGGGGCCATTCGGGATAGAGATGAACATCTTCACTCTGAGGAATCTTTAGAACTCTCTGCCCAAGAGGGCAGTAGAGGCTCAGTTGTTGAGTGTATATAAAATAGAGATTGATAGATTTTTAGATATTAAGCGAATCAAGGAATAAGAAATTAATTATCTCAACACGGAGGTGGAAAACTGGAAACAATGTCATAACAATGCATGCTACACCCACCAAAATCAACAAACTGGTTGGCATAGTTTATCACAAACACAATTCCGTTACATTTATATGTGGACTGGCTGTCACTAGCAGCAAATATTTCTCAGCCTTGGGAGCATTCTATTGAAAAAGTTAGACAAGTGCAAGTTTTTCTTTGCCCTTGAGAACCACAGCTTTAATTGCATGTGTTTGCTTCAGGCATTCTGTAACGTCCCAACTATATTCTACAAAGGAACAGCTCAGATTCTTAAGAATATCTCTGACCCAAATGTCAATTACAATATACAAATGAACTCCTCCTTACCACAGAAGATAAAGACAGTCACATAGCAGTAATGCCTTTTGTTTCTTTGAGTTGATAGAGAACTACTGGCGTTAACGCCATCCACCATAAAATAGATATCATTCGACATTCATCACTGCCTTCTTAGAAGGCCATCCTCCATTCCTTCCCAGTACTCAAAGGGCACTGCACTCTCTTATCCCTCAGTTCATAGAACTAACAAAATCTCTCTGCAAACTATTGAAGGGATAAGAATTCATACAAAGAAGTGTTTTCCATGAAATTACAAGGCTAAGAGACTGTAATTCAACCTACATTTCAGAGAACGAAGCCCTTTCTTTTGGAGATGGGTGTCAAAGGCTTGAGGCAGTAATGCATCGCAACATCAAGAGGAAGATTAATGCTGATTGCCTTTGCATCCTAACTTGAGGGGAAAACAACGACACAACTTGTGCGCATTACCTGACAACTATATTTTGGGTGGTCAATCATTTTACCTCTATAAGGGGCATTTGGCATTCAGTTGGTTAGGGAGAGCGAGTAGGAAATAGACAGGAGTTATAAAGAGTTTGTAGACAGCACCTCTGTGGCGGTCCCCCTCAAAAACCGATATCTCATTTTAGATTCAGTTGGAGAGGATGACCTGATAGAGGAAGACCTCAGCAACCGGGACCTTGGCACCGTGCCTGGTACTGTGGTCCAGCGGAGGAAGCGGAATGCAGTGGTTATTGGGGATTCTATAGTAAGGGGTACGGATAGCAGATTCTGCGATAGCGACAATGAGTCTCGGATGGTGTGTTGCCTCCCTGGTGCCAGGGTACGGGATATCACGGACCAGGTCCAGAATATTCTGAGGGGAGAGGGTGAGCAGCCAGAAGTCTTGGTACATGTAGGTACCAATGACATAGGTAGAAAAAGAGAAGAGGTCCTGAAGGAGGAATACAAGGCGTTAGGGAGAAGGTTGAGAAGTAGGACCTCAAGGGTAATAATCTCAGGATTACTACCTGTGCCACGTGTCAATGATAGGAAGAATAGAAAGCTCTGGCAGATGAATGCGTGGCTGAGTGACTGGTGCAGGGGGCAGGGCTTCAGATTTTTGGATAATTGGGACCTTTTTTGGGGGAGGCATGACCTATTCGCTAAGGATGGGTTGCACCTAAACTCCAAAGGTTCCGATATCTTGGCGGGAATGTTTAATTTAGTTGTAGGGGAGGGTTTAAACTGATCTGGCAGGGGGATGGAAACCAGGATGTTAGGTTACAAGATGCTAAGGTAAAGGAGGAAGTTTATAGAAACAAGTCCAATGAGGATGGCAAGAAGGACAGGCAGGTGAGAAGTCAGGATAATTTGCTGAATAATAGAAGTACAACAGGTCAGGATGTTAGGATACAGAATGTTAGGATAGGGGATGAGGTATATAGGAACATGTCTAAGGTAGTATGTAGTGAAGATGGTAAGAAGGATAGACAGGTGGAAAGCCAGGATAATCTGCTGAACAATAGAAGTACAACAAAATTAATAGCAGATACCGGACTAAACGTACTATATTTAAACGCATGTAGCATTAGGAATAAAGTAGATGACCTAGTGGCACAACTACAGGTTAATAAATACGACATTGTGGCAATCACCGAGTCATGGCTTTATGATGGATCTCGTTCTGGTTGGTTACCGGTTACTAGTGGTGTGCCGCAGGGGTCGGTGTTGGGACCGCTCCTTTTTACCTTGTACATTAACGATTTGGATGACGGAATAAATAGTTTCGTGGCTAAGTTTGCGGATGACACCAAGATAGGGGGAGGAGTAGGGAGTATTGAAGAGATAGGAAGGTTGCAGAGGGACTTAGACAGTTTAGGAGAATGGGCAAGGAAATGGCAGATGAGATTCAATGTAGGGAAATGTGCAGTTGTACACTTTGGAAGCAGAAATAAGCGGGCAGATTATTATCTAGGAGGAGAGAAAATCCAAAGCACGGAAGTACAAAGGGACTTGGGGGTACTCGTGCAGGATACCTTAAAGGTTAACCACCAGGTCGGATCGGTGGTAAAGAAAGCGAATGCTATGTTGGCAGTCATTTCGAGAGGTATAGTGTATAAAAGTAAGGAAGTGTTGATGAGGCTCTACTGGGCACTAGTGAGGCCTCATTTGGAATATTGTGCGCAGTTTTGGGCCCCACATCTTAGGAAGGATGTGTTGACGTTGGAGAGGGTTCAGAGGAGATTTACGAGGATGATTCCAGGAATGAAAGGGCTTACGTATGAGGAGCGTTTGTCGGCTCTTGGACTGTACTCACTGGAGTACAGAAGAATGAGAGGGGACCTCATAGCGACATTTAAAATATTGATAGGAAAGGACAGAGTAAATGTGGCTAGGCTGTTTCCCTTGGTGGGTGAGTCCAGGACCAGAGGGCACAATCTTAGGATTAGAGGGTACAGTTTCAAAACAGAGATGAGGAAAAATTTCTTTAGCCAGAGGGTGGTGAATTTGTGGAACTCCTTGCCACGTACAGCAGTGGAGGCCAGATCAGTGGGGGCATTCAAGGAAGAGATAGATAGATATCTAAATAGTCAGGATATCAAGGGATATGGGGATAAAGCCAGAAATTGGGATTAGAATAGTTTTTTTTTCTTCTTCTTCTTCCCCCATTCCCCATTTCTATTTCCCTTTCCTTGGAGCAGACTCGATGGGCCGAATGGCCTGCTTCTGCTCCCTTGTCTTGTGATCTTGCGATATTGCACAATTCATGAATTTCTTTGAGCTTTCCCTTGAAACTTGTTTGCCCAGTCCCTCGTGAGTCCCAGTGACACCTCAGAGTTCCAGTGTTCCATCCATCCTCAGGATTTCGAGTTTGCTCCTCCTGCCATAGCCAATGCCTTTGCCTGTGTCCCACAGCCAGTTTTCCCTGGTTGCAGCCACTCCTGGTGGAACTTGGCACTTACAAGTTGTCCCTTCCAGGGCAACAGCTCACTCTGGATATCGAGCATAAAGATTTGCTTCCTCCCCCCTTCATAATAAGGAGCAGCCTTCTACCAGCTAGGCAACAGGCACAAGGGGAGCACAATAGTGTGGTCTCAGAGTCATAATGCCAACATGGAAAAATAGTAATATGGGGAGATACTCGGGTTTATAAAATATATTAGGAATTGTGCAATACATTCCCCTTCAGCATTACAACTAGAAAGAAAAGATTAATTATTGAAACATAGTCATTTTCTTTCATCATAAAAATAAAAAAAGCCACATCTCAGCATTGATGGGAGCAGTGTAGCCAATTTCCCCATGATGTATATTGATGAGTGAGAGGAGGATTTTCAGGAGCACATCTGTCACCCACTGTAAGAGGATGAAGAAAATTAATTACACTAACAAAAGATACAAGCTTTCTAACATGGCCCTGACCCTTGGCTTCCATCTTCTATGGACACAGAGGTTTCATCAGGAATGGTCTCTCATAGCTTACGCAATAACTCAATGTATGAATGTTAAAGCAGGCTCAGGCACCATTGTATTCCATTATAAATCTGGCCTGGCATGTCCCTCACCCTACCACTACAACCAAGCGAGAGGACCAAACTTGGTTCAATAAATAAAGCACAGCAAAATGCCTGTGGCAGCATCAGGTATATCTAAAATGAGTTACAAACCTTTGTTTAGTACATAACCCATGTTATATGAAGAATTGTACATTCCTTCAGACTGCAAGAGGATAAAAAAAAGTGGCCCATAGCCACAAGATGCACTATCTGTAGAGGAGACTTCAGCAGAGATTAACCCATTGCTTAATCCAGGCAAAAGCATGAAGAGAGAAACTCAAGCGACTGCAGATGCTGAAAGCTGGAGCAGCAAACAAGATGCCGGTGAAACTCAGCGGGTCAGGAAACACCTATGGAGGAAAATGGACAGTCGATGTTTTGGGTTAAGACCCTTCATCTGGACTTAATTTCACTTCCCTCCATAGATGCTGCCTGACCTGCTGAGTTCCTCCAGCATCCTGTTTGTTGCAGAAGCATGAAGTTGTCCACCAGTTCGCTGTCTGCTCAAATCAGGTTATATTACATCCATGCTTGGGTTGTGTGCATTTGCTATACAACTAATATGTTGTCATTACCTGTTTACTATAAACTTTAATGATTCCATTACTGATATGGGTTACCATCAAATCATTTAACAAGGGATACTTTCCAAAAATAACTTTCTCCCTCTGGGTCAACAAAACATGCCGCTCTTTATGCCAAACCTCTCTTTATGCCAAGCTCCTCCATCAGAATCACCACTAACATTTTGGAAAAGCAAGATTCACATTATATACCTGAACTATCCTCAGATTGTCAAAAGGAAATGTGCATCTTTCATTTAATAATGGAAGGAAAATCAGAAGTTGAAGCCCCAATTAGTCAAGTTGGTACCAACAGAGTAACACTGGCATTAATTATCAAGGTCCCTGACCAATTTACCACCACGATCTTGTCCAAATAATTAGGTTCACATTGTCGATAACATGTTAACTTGCTCAAAAGCATAACATGAATATGAATTTAAGTTCGAGGTTAATTAAGATTTTAAAATGAACTTATGGTGGTCATTTTTTTGAATTTACCTCACCACTAGCACGTTTGTGGAATTGATTCCAATTTGGCCATCGCAATCATACTGTCCATCCCACTTCTCCAGTATTAGCTGCTCAATATTGCTGAAGGAAGGTTTCTTGAGTGGTCCTTCATGTCAATGGAGACAGAGAGGATTTGGCACAGCACTTAGTTGCTGCATTAAAAATTACCAGTACCCAAACTGCAAACTCCTCAGATTTTCTTCTGGGTTGCCAGCAGTAATCCCTGGGAAATTAATTATTGATTCCAGGTCATTCCCAAATAGCTTGATTGGGCTTGCAGCTCAAATGACAAGTAATTAAATGCTCTAACCTTGTGTCATTCACTGCTCTCAACCCAGCACTGGTATCTTGTCTGAATGAAACACTATGTTTAAAATACAGGACTTCCCTGGGTTTAGAATGCCTGACTTGTGGACACCCATGCATCTATTGATACTTGTCGAATGATATTCTGTTGAACCATGTAATGTGCACTCATACTTCATTCCTATCAAAACCAGGCATTAAGCAGAGAACATCCTGATTCTTTATCATTGTAACTGGGCAAGAGGTGACAACGAATAAATGTTCAAGTTAATTGACCCTCATTAATACCATTCATTACAACACTGTGGAGGTATTGTCACCATATCGAGTGATTTTGTGCATTTACTGACATACCAAAATCAACTTATGGACAAATAGAACTGATTTATAACCTGTGGATGGTTTGCGTTGGGCATAAACCGATACAATGTTTTGGATTTTACAGTAGCAACAACTCCAAAGTTATCAGAACTATTTGTTATTATGGAATAAAATGGACATCAGATTCCACACATCCTGTTAATACAGAAGTCAGAAAATTACTATCCTAATTGTCCTGCTCTTCCACAATCATTACCCCTATGGTACCCTGATAAGGCATCCACATTAAAACATGTTAAAATATAAACTTGTATAATTTTCATATTAAACAAGCTGGAAAAAGTTAAAAGCTTATTCATTCTAGAGTATGTACATTTTCAAATGTGCAGTAAGGCTAATTACTATAAATAATTTCTCCCTCACTGAAAGTTTCAACTGACATATGTGAAGTCTCATTCTTTATATTTTAATTAATATTAGAGACGTTTGAAACAAATAGTATTTTTAATAGTGTTTTCTGTCTCTTTTTTCTCACTCTCTCATCATTCCTTCCCTCTTTTTGTACATTCTAATATATATTTCCAAGTATAGAATCTGTTGGCTACAAGTTAGACCATGTAGCAATATTTTCTTTGGCGTAACATGGTCAAGTTGCTCTGAATTTCAACGGCCAGCTGAGATCACGCCTTTGAGGTATACATCACAAAAGTTACCAAACTGAACACCACAGTTCTGTGTGCATATCCCCAGAGGCCAGAAGTAGGAAGATCTGGCAGGTGTTTTTGTAAGTCAATTGTGCAAATTTGTATAAGTCAATTGTGGAATGGCTGGTTTAATGCTAAAATGAGCTGCATCCATCTACTAGCTATTGCATGCTGTGAACCATGAAGGAGAAATCTGGACTTACCAACATAGAGATTCCTCCCTCCAGCCTTACCCCCACATGTGTTTCTTGAAGTGATCCTCAATTACTTTCATTTTATTGTTAGTGAGTAAGTAGCCATGCCATTTATCTGGACAGTGCTGTATAACAATTATCATGGATGGTAATGCTGACTGCCTTCATATTTATACACACACACACATACATACATACACACACACACAGAGTTATAGCATTAAGCCTTCACCAAGCAATCATACACATGATTTCCAAAGGAATGCCACTGCACAGGATATGTACCAACTTCCCTTTGATTACTGTATTCCAACCACACCAGGAATAAAAGAGTTAAAAAAAAATGACTATAGAATAAGTACTATCCCAGCAAAATATACCAGACACCTTCTACTCTGCTAATCACTTTAATATCAGGAGCAAAATACATTTTTCAAGCTCTTTCAAGTGCTTAAACATTCCCTTAGCATGCAAATAACTACTTTGCCTTAATTCTTCTAACAAAATATATAGTGTACAACTACACTGATTGTGCAGGCTGCCAAGGCACTGAGACTCACATGCTGTGGACTCTCACATAGGAATCTGAGCATAAGAATATGAAAAAATAGTAGGAGTTGGTCCCTGGAGCCTGTGCTCCTAGTTAATACGAATGATGGCGAAGCCAATCTTTGCTTCAGAGTCAGCTTCCCCCTCTCGACTCTTGTTGTTTAAATGTCTGACAAACTCCACCTTGAATATATGCAATGATTCCACCTCCACAGCTTCCTGGGTAGCAAATTTCAGTCACAAACCTCTTAGAGAAGAAATTAGTCCTCATCCCAATCTTAAATGGACAGGCCCTTTCTCTGAAACTATACCCCTAGTTCTTGATGGCCTGCTAGGGGAACACCATGACAACACTCAGTAATCAAGCAGCATCTCTAGAAAGAGAAACATACTTAATGATTCAGACTGCTCCGACGAAGGGTCTTGGATTTGAAATGTTAATGGTTTCTCTTTCCACAGATGCTGCCTGATCTGCTGACCATTTCCAGTATTTTCTGTTTTTATTTCAGATTTCCAGTACCCGCCATTTCTTTATTTTCAGGGGAAACCTCCCTCTCAGAATCTTATATTTTTCAATAGACCACCTCCCAGGAACTCCAACGAGTGTAGACCCAACTTGCTCAACCTTTCTTCAAATATCAGCCTCTTCATCCTAGGAATTCACCAACATTGTCCTCACTGCCTCCTTAAATAAGGTAACCAAAATGGCATCAGTACTCCAGATGCAGATGTATCTATAAAGTTGAATCAAAACTTCCCTACTTTTGTACTCTTGCTGTCACGAACCAGCAACAAAAGAAACACACTGAGCATGATTCAGTGTTTAAAACTATTTTATTAATCACTACTTATGATAATATGTAAAATAAAAGTAAAAATGTTAGTATGTTAGAATTCAAGAATGTTAAACCTCGAACGTTAACCCCAAAACTAAACTCGTCGTGTGTGTGTGTGTGTGTGTGACAAAGTCCAAAACTCCCAGTTCCTGAATGGTTCTTAAAGTTCAGTTCCGCAAGCCATAAGGTGAAACATGAGCAAGGGCTTCTTCAACAACCACCGTTGTCTGAAGATAAGATGTAGATGTAGAAAAACATAGAGAGAGTACATACGAAATCCAAATGTTCCACAATGGAACCCAAACGACACTTCAGTGTTTACTCGGTAGTGACTTCCTCACCCCGAAAGCATCCGAACCGTGGTCGTCCACACACAAATACCTGTTTCCTTCTACAGGTCAGCAACAAAGTGAACTCCACCGGATTACTTCCAACTTCCATACATGGATTTCAGTGGCAAACACAGTTATTGTTTCTCATCCATCGATAGAGAAAACAAGCAGGCTGGTGTCTCTCTCCCTTCTCTCTCTCTCTCTCTCTCCTTCTTCTTCTGCCTTCTTCAACAACGTCATTACGTCCTTTATCTTCTATTGACGTAAGCACGCCCCACACACACATACACACACACTCTCTATCTTAAAGGGACTTTCACTGAGTCCATAACATTGCAATCAGAAGATGCCTTTAATGACCAAAGTTATAATCCCACAGGGTTTCCAAGATAACCAAGTGGAGAATGAGGAATGGGCATGAAGACAAAGCCAAAATGTGCCAAAACAGACTGAAAGAGGGAGAGAATGACTCTGGTCAGGGAAGGCATATCCTCCAAGAGGTTTTAAGAAGCTCTTGGAGAATATACTTTCATCTGAAGGAGGAGCGATGTGTTTAGGGGCTAAGATTCTCTGATATTTCATACAGACTTTCAGAAAGACCTGCTAATGGTCCATCTGTATACTTATTAGTATTCTTCTGTAAGGCTGCGTTTCATAGTCCTCATTAGTCTGTAGAGCAGACTTGCCATGCAATCTTGCCCCCCTCCCCTACAACATTAGCATCGGAGCACTCCTTACCTCCACTGTGGTTCCAGTCAACTTGTGCTTGGTGATGCACTGCATGATAATCCTGCAATAAAACTACTCTTGAGACTACATGGCCTGCCAGAAGATGAGATGATGGCTCTGACTTCCAGATGAAGAGACAGACTTCCTTTTTATCACTCTCTTATTACTCAGCAGCCAGTGCCTGGGTAATTAGGAAACATTGGACCATATAAAAGGTAAAAAGATAGATGGGCATGGTCATGTTGAGGAGGGTGTGGGGGGGGGGTGCGCTGCAATAAGTAAGAGAAGAATATTTGGCCACCTAGTAAATTATGAGATTGTGGAAAGAGAAGAGGGATGTAAGGAAAAGGGTAAGGATGCATAATCTTCATATTCTTAGTGATCTGTGCCATCACTATCTATGGACTCTGGCAAATGCCCTAATAATAGCCAGCACACCTCCAGCCACTGAACTGACAGAGACAGTACTAAACACAGCCACCTTGTTGCTCTTAATGGTGGTTTTGCATTAATTCTTCATCAAGGATTCTAAACACTTCCCATCGAGTCAAACTGATTATCAAAGCCGTGATATTGAATCTCCCTTAGAACTAGCCCCAATGCCCCATGAATCTAGAACATAGAACTGTACAGCACTGGACAGGCTATTCGGCCCACGATGTTGTGCCGATCTTGATGCACAATAACTAAATGTCCTCCTCCTGGTTATCATCCATATCCCTCCATTCCTTTCATATTCATGTGTCTATCTAAAAGCCTATTAAACTACTTCAAACTGCCTGCTTCCACTACTACCCCTGGTAACTCATTCCAGGCACCTACCACTCTCTGCATAAAAAATTTGCCCCTCACGTTGCCTTTAAACTTCCCCCTTCTAACTTTAAAAGCATGTCCTCTGGTGTTTAACATTTCTACCCTGGGGAACAGATTCTGACTGTCTACCCTATCTATGACTCTCATAATTTTAAAAACCTCTGTCAGGTCTCCCCTCAGCCTCTGAGAACAACCCAAGTTTGTCCAACCTGTCTTTCTAGCTCATACCCTCCAATCCAGGCAGCATCCTGGTAAACCTCTTCTGCACCTTTTCCACAATCTTCACATCCTTCCTATAATGGTGCAACCAGAACTGCACACAATATTCCAAGTGTGGTCTGACTAAAGGTTTATATAGCTGCAGCATGACTTCTTTACTCTTATACTCAAACCCCTACCATTGAAGACAAGTGTTCCATATGCCTTCTTTACCACCTTATCTACTTGTGTAGCCGCTTTCAGTGAACTATGGATCTGGACCTCAAGATCCCTCTGTACCTCAATGCTATTAAGGGGCCTACCATTAACCCATTTAAACCATCTAAAGACCCTCTTTTCCCATATCAACTCTTCAATCACATAATCACTTGTATGACACTGATTCCTGTGCACACTAGCATGTTACACTGTAAAAATAAAAATCCTCATATGACTATCTTTGAGGTTCTGCCATTTAATCTCCTTAGTGAAAAATCAGCCTGTAGAACCTCATTCAGCTTTCTATTATGTTATTGGCATTAATATGGTCTGCAACCTCTAGTTGTTTACCCCTTCTTTCTTCCCTTGCCCACCAATTCAGCATGTTCTGCAGTCTAAGGAGATTGGTTGGAGTGACCATTGTGCTGGATGTGCAGTGCCACCACAAGGGAGCAGGGGCTGACATGGGAAAGTGAACTGCTTTGTCTAGCCCCTAAGGAAGATTCTGGACATTTTCTCCTGACTGATGTTGATCTGATGAATATTACCAGCATTTCTTGTTTTTGTTTCAGATTGAAAGAATCTGCATTTTTGTTGCTTTTTCCTCACTTCATCATATTATGTGAAACCACCAGGATGCCAGATTGAAATCAAAAAAAGCTGCAGATACTGAAAATTTGAAATAGAAAATTAGAAAATGCTGGAAAAACTGAGCAGGCCAGGTGGCAAGAGAAAAAGAAGACCCTTCATCATTTAAGGTTTAAGGTGAGAGGGGAAAAATAATTTAAAAGGGACCTGAGGGTAAGTTTTTCACACAGAGGGTGGTGAGGACATGGAACGAGCTGCCAGGTGAAGCTGTAGAGGTGGGTACAATTGCAGTGTTTAAAAGACATTTGGACAGGTACATGGACAGAAAAGGCCAAGAGGTATATAGGCCAAACGCAGGCAAATGGGACTAGTTCAGATAGACGTCTTTGTTGGCATGGATGAGTTGGGCTGAAGGGCTCGTTTCCATGCTGTATAACTCTATGACTTTACCACAATGAGAAAAACAGAAGACAAATTGGTCTAAACAGCAGAGAAGGTGGGGGAAGGCAATGGGTGGAACAAGGGAAATGTTTGTAATTGGTGAAATGATGGATAGACAATGAATGGACAGTTAAGCTCCTCTGCCTGTGTAATGTGTTGCTAATGTTGTGAAGTCTGGATGATGTTATATAGTCTAGTTTACTGGCATGTGCTGAGCAGGACAGAATATATAAGTGAAAGAAAAGAGGAACGGCAAGCACAAATAGCCAGTCCTGGTGCTAACAGAAAGAAAAAGCAAGTTTATCTGAAGTTGGAGAATTCAATTCTGATCTGTACAGACTGCAACTTGACCAGACAAAAAATGAGGTGTTGTTCCTCAAGCTTACAGTGAGCCTCAATGTAATAAGCACAGGAGGCCTCAGAGAGGTCAGAGTGGGAATTAAAATGACAGGCAACCAGGAACTTGGATTCACTCCTGTGGACTGAGCGATCACCCTGTCTGCATTTGGTTTCTCTGGTGTAGAGGAGGCCACATTGTGAACAATTAATGCAGTACAGAGATTGGAAGAAGTGCAAGTGAATTGTTGTTTTTCCCGGAAAGACTGTTTGGGTCCCTGGATGGTGGGAAGGGAAGAGATGAAACAATAAGTACTGCACCACTTACAGTTGCATAGGAAAATGCCTTACAAAAGGGAGTAATAGGTGGGGATGGAAGAATGGGCCAGGGAGTTGAGAAGGGAGCAATCCCTCTGAAATACTGGAAGGGGAGGAGATGGGATTATTTTTTTGGTGGTGGAATCTTGTTAGAGCTGGCAGAAATTGCAAGAGATGATCTGTTGAATGCAGAGGCTGGTGGGTTGGAAAGCGAGGACTGGAGAATTCTGTTCTTGCTCTATCCAGGAGGGAGGCACCCAGCTATGTTTTGAAAACTGTAACCCTTCCACTCTTCTCCCTGTTCTGAGGAAGAAGAACTGAATTGAAACATTAACTGGTTTTTCTTTTCACTGATGCTGCTTGACTGGCTAAATTCTTCCAGTATCTTCTGTATTTGTTTCAGCACTTGAAAAATTTAAATTGGGCTTACAATTTCTCTGTGGAAGCATAATTTAAATGACTCAATGAAGCTCTCAATGTCAGGAGATTCAGACACCAAGGAATGTAAAAGCCATCCTTTCATTTAGCCACAGCATCCCTATTCCACTGCTCCCCTGCCTGTTTGAGCCAATGCCACCTGCTTTAAATGGAGTTAATACTGCTTTGAATTTTTAAAGCACACAATGAGGCTATCTGTTCTGTTGCACCACATGCAATTTCTATGGAAGACTCGCACAAATCCACTGTCACCCATTCCCTATAATTTCATGCCATATATTTCTAATGTGCTCGTTTTCAAATATTTATCCACTTGTTTCTAAAATTTACCATAGATTCTCTTTCTCATCACCTCTGTTACAGTATTCTGTGCTGTAGTTAAAATTTGCGCATCCTATTGGATAATGGATGGGCAAATTTAACCTATTGGCTAAAAGGTTATCTAATCTAACCTATTGTTTAGAATTGAGTATGCTTATTTTTAGCCACTGACTCACTCCCGAATGGAAGTCATTTCTTTAATCTTCTTCTCTTACTGAAATACTTAATAGTTTTGATTAATAACTGAGGTATTGCTTTTCCATCTCCTGAGCAGGAGTTCAAATTTGCCACTCTTCAGTCTTTTGGCACGACATTCACTGCCAAACATTTATCCAAAACATTAAAATTAGTGGCTTATAGTATATTTCATGATGAAAAACGTCTGGTTCTTTTGATTTTTTTTCTTCTTTCAGTTCTATTTACATTCTGAAAAAACGTTAAATTTATATCTATAAATGACTGCTGTAATATTAGGTATTACAACACAGCCCATATGATACTGTAACTGCGTCAACATGGTAAAAAGTAATAGAAATTTCCTCAAAAAATGTTAAGAAATTAAGCCTGCTTAGAATAATATAGATTTGAGGCATGCCATTTGTAATTTGCACTCCATTCTTTTTGTCAGGGCTTTGCAAACCTGCTTATAGCAACCTCAACATAAACACAAAATTAGGTGAAAGGTATGAATTGCATTTTCCAGGAAAATCCTTCTACTGAAGCCACAGAGATTGTTCTGGTTGTCTTGTTACTCACATTCTTGCTACTTCATCTCTGAATACTCACAGGTACTGCAGTGAAGGTAATTTATCAAATGCATCATTCTCTATTACTTCTAATGGGTTGGAGTTCAAGTTCCTGTTAAACAAAAGAAAAATGCAAGCAAAAGTTCCAGATAATTCAAGAACAGAAAAAGTTTGAGATAAATAATTAGGTTCTTTGCCACTGATACAGCAATTTTATATGTGTAAGTACTGAATATTGCATTCAGGATGGTGACTACTGCTGGAGAAACAGTTAGAATATTGAAGTTACACTTACAATTGCCTAAAGAAACGTAATCCATGCCAAGATTTGAATGTTCCATCAAGTAGTGTTGCTACCTTATTGCCAGAAAGATCGCTGTACAATAAACAAAATCAACTTTAATTCATAGAATATTCAGGACTTATTGATACAAGTTGCTTAGTTATATTATTTTAATAATATAATAAAATGAAAGTGCACCATAAACACCACGAAAAAGCAAGCTGAACTTTCCATCGTCTTCAAATTCAATCCATGTGAATTAATTTTATGAAAGGTTCTTCTTTCTTCTAGTTGTTACAATTCTACATTAAATTAATTTGTGCAGATTCATCTTAGTTCTGAATAACTGTGAACAAATAATCATTTAAAATTTCTGACAATTAACATTATCCAGATGGGAACTGCTGCAAAATCAAGTAGGTAGACTCAGCCTTCTGTTAACGTCAGCGCTACATCAGCTCTGTTTCTCCTCCACAGATGTAGCCTGACCTGCTGAGTATTTCCCACATTTTCTGTTTTCACATTAGCAATGATATCTCTCATTTAAACAACCACAAAAAAGTCACTCGAATGTATTCTGCAAATTATATTCATATAATTTGAATATATAAATAATGATAACCATTTTTATAAAGTCATGATTGGTTCAATGGAATCAATGATCCATAGCATTCAGTCAGTGAAAGACAAATCAACAAAATTATTTCAAGAACAAAGTAGCAAAAATTAACACACAAAGCAATAATGGACCACTATACTCCTGAAATCGCAATGAATACATCACCATTTCTAATTCTATATTTGATTATTAGGCTTTCCAAATTAATATTAGAACTCACAGATTCTCCAGGAACGGTAATGCTTGAAATGTAAACCCTGCAATTTTTGAGATGATATTTCCAGAAAGATTCCTATGTTGAAATAACAAAACCATTAAAATCCCTTAAAATCTGAAAGTGCTCAATTCATGATAGTTACATAATTCTCTGATACTTTCTCATAGATCATTTGTGTTATAAAATGCCACAGTTTTATAAAGTCGTAGTAACTGCTACAGTTATACCAACACTTGATCTGACACAAGACCTGGTCAAAAGTTCCATAGCGAAAGCTATATTGTCTCATCGGAATGAGCCAGTGAGCCTCGTAATGCTTACTACATATGGCATCATACACAATGACAATGCAAATGTTGTTGTATTTTGTACTTTCTAGAGCTAATCTTACCGAACATTTTAACATATAGTTCTTACAGCCATTTATCACTCAGTTTGGTATTATATACTCTCTAAGAAATGCCATCTCCCCTTTATGCAGTGGTGTGCAGGAAGAAGGGGACACATGCTAGAAGTAATTGGTACTTGGTTTATTATTGTCATACATACCAAGATACAGTGAAAAGCTTTTGTTGGTGTGCCATCCAGACACATCATTCCATACATAAGTACATTGAGGTAGTAAAAGAAAAAGGAAAACAGAATGCAGAATATAGTATTACAGTTCCAGAGAAAGTGCAGTGCAGGTAGGCAAATAAAGTGCAAGGGACATGACAAGGTAGCTTGAGAGATCAAGAGTTCTTTAGCGTACAAGAGTCCATTCAAGAATCTTATAACAGTGGGATAGAAGCTGTCCTTCAGCCTGGTGTTATGTGCTCTCAAGCTTTTGTATCTTCTGCTGAGTGGGGGTGGGTGTGGAGGGAAGAAGAGAGAATGACCGGGGTGGGAGGGGTCCTTCATTATTTTGGCTGCTTTCCCAAGACAGTGGAAGGTGTAGACAGAGTCAATGGTGGGGAGGATGGTTTGCATGTTCACAAATCTCTACAGTTTTTCATGATCTTGAGCAGGGCATTTGCCATACCAAGCTGTGATGCATCTGGATAGGATGCTTTCTGTGGTGCATCTGAAAAAAAAAGTCACTGGATAAATGGCCAAAAGAGTCTGTGATATTGAACAGCATTGTGCAGAAGACTGCTTAATGAACATGTGGATAAGGGAAATTTCTGAATAAGAATGCAGCTTATTCAACAAGCACAGGTTCAACAAAATGCTTCTCTCCCTCATATAAATCTGAAATACAAATAATCAGAAAAATAGGAAGTGTGAAATGAGCAACTGCCTTAGATGATTATTAGCATGTCTACTTGGACAATGCAGCTGTGCAGTAGTAGTGCTGGTGTGTTACAGCTCCAGCAACCCAAATTCAACCTTGACCTCCAGTACTGTCTGTGTAGAACTTGGACATTCTCCCTCTGACCAGGTGGGATTCTTTGAACAGACCATTGCTTATCTCCTGAGATACTCCAGTTTCATCTCACGTCCCAAAGACGTGGCAGGTTAATTGTATACTGTAAATCATCCCTAGTGCAGGCGGGAGGTAGAAGAATCAGGTGGAGTTGACTGCCTTGTGTGAAAGGATAGGTTGCAGAAAAATATGTGGGTAAATGGAAGTGATGGCATTGCTCCAGGAGTTGGAACAGAGTTGATGGGTCAAATGGTCTCCATTTATATCATAGGTAAATACAAGGTATGAGAAAGCTGTCATCTGAAAGCAGTTCAGTTGAAGACCAACCATCACCATAAACAGTTGTGTTAACTTGGTGCTTTGTGTCAAGTTAAGGTGACGCTTAACTTGACCAGTTCAGAAGAACCCATTATGTGTGACTCTCATGACAAAGAGAGAATGTATATACACACACAAGTCCCAGGATGTAGAAAGAAAGAATGAGTGAGTTTACAAATTTTCAAAATTGTGGTGGAACAAAAGACATTTCTCAAAGCTAAGATTAGCGTATGCCAAAAGGGAGCTCAAGATGAGGTAGCAACCAGACACAAATGGGATGTGCTGAATTTCTCAGTCCCTATTACAAAGCAGAGAAGGTGTTTAGCGCCTATTCAAGCAGTGTGAAGGAATTTTTCTGGGATAATAACTTCTCAAAAAACACAATGTCACCGTATTGTATGAGAGACATTCTTCTGGGAGAAACCAAGTTGTATGCCTATGTACACAGGCTATGTGGTATCACACAGTGCAACAACTATCTGCTTTGATGAAGTCATTGTCATACAATGGAGCCATTTTGACTCAAGACAAATGGTGTGCAGGCATGTGAATGCATTAATGGTGTTTTCTTTACCTTCTTCATTAGGACCTGATCACATGGGTGAATGGTGCAGTTTTGGCTAGAAACCAGGAGATCACACGGACTCAAAAAGATGGAAAGCCTGCCATTATGGTAAGGGCAGACAGGATTCTGCAAACAGAGAATGACTGCCTACAGACAGCCTGAAAGCCAGGTCTGCAAAGTGGTCATGGAGAGATGCCCTTTAGTTGATTGAGGGACACTAGACCTAGATGTATGAGTACTGAATAATATATGTGCCACCAACAACAACATAGGAGAAGACTAAAAGTGCCCAATTTTGTCCCTGCCAGCTCAAGGTGAAGAGGGTAAGCTGGGAGTCAGGCATACTGCTTGAAGGAACAGCAGAAGGGAACACCTAGAAGAGGAAGACATTGATCCGAAAATTAGGGAGAAGCCTGATGTGACGTAACTTCTGAAGATTGAGAATGAAAGTCTTCAGAAACAGGTTTGTTCTAATTCAGGAGAAAAATTGACACTGAAAATTAGAGCACTATCATTTGTAATCAGAAAATAAGTGGTTGGCAGAACTAGGTAAAGAAATCAAACAAAATAGTCTTCTGATTGGAAAATTAAACTCCCTTGAAAATCAAACAGAATTGCAAGATGTTAAAATAGATAATTTACAGAAGGCAATAGATGATGGAACTACATGTCTACTGAATAATCATCTCAATTACTAAATAGTGTGAATTATCTTAAAGAGCAAGAAGCACTGATATCAAACTTGAAGCAGCAAGTTGATGCAAAGAAGGCTGAACGGCCAGTTTTGGTTTCAAGTAGTGAAACTGCTGTGAGTAAATTAAAGAAAGTACTATCTGAAAAAGAAAAAGTCATTGAGAGTTCGTTAAGCAATGTGTCATTGAGTGAAAGGTGTATGTCAGAGAGCAAGGCCAATAAATTAATGTCTTCAAAGAAGAAAAGCTTTCACTCCATCAAGAGCTCAGCCAGACTACAATACCTCATCATTTGATCCTAGATGTTTTACAAAATCAAGTAGCCAAGTGTCAGGAAATGCAGGAGCAATCAGCAATTGGATCAAAAGAAAGACAAAATGTTTTAAACAAGAGTTACCAGCAACATGGTTTGGTACAGGAGCAGGTCAATGCCTTGGAGCAGGAAATTAAGAAGTCCCAGCAAATGGGAAATGCAATGAAAAAGAGCAGCCAGCTTGAGAAAAATATCCAAGCTGCATACTAACCAGAAGGAAGCTGATGGCGCCACTTAACAGAAAAGCCAACTTGGGAAGGGAGTGCTGAACATATTTTATTGAGAATCTCCACCCAAGGTGATGTTAACTGACCAGAAGACCTTCAAGTCTCTTGTCGCTTGAAGTTTTCTTTGGAATTCAGTGCATTGTATTTGTTAACCTTCACAATGGAATGGCCACAAAATCAGATTTGAAACAGACTCAAAGCATAGCAGTAGGGGACTGGAACATGCTTGTCCACTCTGCAGACAGCATAGGTACATTTAAGTTGCAGGTGACACAAGATGGGGAAGAGAAAAATATAAAAATATCCAAATGGTGGGCAGTGCTTCAAGCAGGCAAAATCCAGCGTGGGAGCTAATCAATAGTGACGTGGATTTTCAATGTAAATACAATGATTAAGACAAAATGGAAACTGCTGGAGCCAAAGAAAGCGCTGATAAAGACTGTGAATATTACCCATTAGAAAGAAGAGCAAGTTTGGAGAAGCTTGACGTATAGTCCTTCAGAAAATAGGGGGAAAATGTATCCAATGTGGCCCCATTCTAATGGCTGTTTTTGTGTGGTTGCATCAAGCTATTCATAGACCTTGGGTATGCAAATACTAAATGTTACTTTGTGCTGAAGTTCTATCTGTGCCTGGCACTGCAAGGATGGGTCTAACCATTTTGCTTCAGAACATTCCTTTTACTTGGGACTATTCTACACCACCTGTCCACTGTGGAACACTTTATCCAGAGGAACACATTTGATCACAAATCAGTCAGTGATCTGCACAAAATGTTATTGGAACCTTGAAGGAAAAAAATCACAGTAGTTCTTGTGGGCTGGTTCCCCAAGCAGACAGGCAATCACTTATTTGACAGTTCACCTTATTACCAAAGTTTTCAAAGTAGCACCAAGATCTTGCTTGGTTCATGGTGAGAAAGGCACTCCCTGCAAGACCTTTCATGTATGATTGGCATTTGGTCATACTGTACGTTGCACTTGTGCTGACTGCACTCGGAATAAGGCCATTGCTCACAGTATCTCCTCAAAGAATGCATCTTTGACAGAAATGTAAGAGGTGAAGTGGTATTTGTCTAGGTTTTTCCCTGAACAGTTGCAAAACACAGGATGCTGTGCTGTACAGACTGTTCTCAGGGATAAAAAACAGACAATTACCAACTTCTGCTGAAAAACTATCAAAGCAGAGAAAGACACCAACTGGTCTTTCCAAAGCAGAGTGTTGTCCACCACCAAGTGGTGCAAACCCACTCAAAAGTCCAGAACGCAGGGACACATTGAAGCTGGGTACAGCCATCGCCAAAGGCCACAGTTTAGGGCTCTTCCACCATTGCACGTAAATTAGTTGAAATCTTTGTTAAAAATCCCATGAACTATTAATATTTAAAGTTATAAATGAATAATAACTGATGATTTTTTAATGTAAAACAATGGGGCTAACATGACTTGTTTTGAAAATATTGACTTGAATCTTTTGTATTACATACCTTTGAATATTTTGAGAATAACTTACATTTAGAAAGTTAAAAAAAAAAGTTTAAAAGAGATATTCAGCTCCAGACCTGTCTGGAAGAATCCACAATACAGAACTCAAACAGACTTATTAAGAATAGACAACTGAACTTACAATTTTTTCACTAAGATGAGTCCCTCAAATGAATCCTTCTGGAGTGTTTCAAGCTGATTTCCATGAAGGTCTCTAGAACAGTTTGTTCAAAAATTAGAATATCAACATTTATTGAAATTTCAATTTCTGAGAAGGATGATTTTAAAAATTCCTATGGCTAATGCCATTGCTGCCATAAGATCTATATTCATGAAGATCTCTACTTTCCAATTTTAGCAAATAACATAACTATAACTTTTCTTAGTGGAGATCTTGAAGATAATAAGGTAGAGCAAAAATTCTGTCCATAGGTTGTCACTGAAACTGAGGCTCTTACAAAGCAATTTAAAACACCCACATGGATCTTTTAAAATCCATTCGAATAATTTTCCAAATCAATGCATTCATGAGAACCAAGAGGACAAATCAGGAGCTAAGGAGTGCGCTGCTTCTGATTTTCTGGTCAGTAATTGTAATTGCTTTAAAACCAGGTTATTTTTCAAATATTTTCTCTCTGCAAGCATGGCTTTACTCCCACGGATTTTCAAGTCAGACAATCATCTGCTGTATATTCTCAGACAAATTACATTTTATTTATATAACTGACTCTAATTTTGTAAAATGTCTAGAAATGGCTTCCAAACTACTATTATACAACTGGCAACATTTCTGAATTCCAATGAGATTTTTTTGTTAACATTCATCACCAATTTTTTCCTTTTATACACTGATTTGTGATTCAGTGGATATCTCATTCACATGGCATTAATCACATGAACTTTGACAGTGGTTGATAGCAGGATGCTCGGCAATGAGGTACACAACAAAGATCCATGATCCCACATTAATCCATTGTCCACATATGCACTATAATTACAATTTCTTCATTCCAACCCAGCTACTAATATTCTACAAAGCATTCAGATTGGTTAAAGTTCTCATTTACTAAAAAAACTGTAGAACTGCTTTGTCATTATCTCCATCTTTGCCTTAGCTAGGACGTAGCCTATGAAAAGCCTGTAACCATTAGAAAACCAGAGGAATTGCTTGAAATTTTAAAGATTAAATTTATATCTAACATATTAGAATCCTACATCTGTGCTCATTTCCATTCCTGGCTACATACTTACCATGCAATCTTTCTATGTAAGCATCAATGGTAATGCTGATAACCCTTAAGATTTGAATTTCACAATTCCTGATCACGTGTTGCAAAGGAACAGCTTCAAATCTACATGTTACCCGCATTTGCTATTTTATTTGTAAAAGAAAAATCAAATAATTAAATTGTTAAAAAAGGGACTTGATTTTCTGTGCATGCCCTGGCTAAATTATACTCCTCCCTTTGAACATGTTTCAATTGATGATGATAATTTGGAGGAAAAACTTGACTTTGGTTGTTAATACTCTATACATGTGAAAGCATTGATCACTGTTTGCATCCACCACCACACATTCAGTTCCAACGAATCCAAATATGCAGAGGGGGTTACAACTGGTGGCTTATGCCCTTAGACAGGTTTGCATGAGAGACCAAAATTTCTCCCCTCTCCCTAGCTTTTACTCTTTGTGTACGAATCCACATTTTATTGATTAGCCTTGTGTTAAATCTATTGATGGCATATTAACTCTATACAAAAATAATAGTAAAAATAGATATTTTTTTCTCATTGGTTCGAGTCAAAAACTTAAAATTGATTTGCTAAATATATGCCAGCAAAGATTTCACCAAAATTTGCAAAAAAAAATCCAATCACTTTATAGAAAAATAAACTTAGAAAATTAGTCTCAAAAAGTCATAAAATCTGTTTTTGAATAAGGATATGCATTGTTTCTTTAAAACTAATAAAATGCCTCATATAAGCCTGCAGGAAGAAGCCATACATTTAGTCAATTTCCAATGGACATCAACTTTGACTATATTTCCATCTCCAAATATTTCATCAATTCACAGTGTTTGTTACTCACAGAAGTTGCACTTGCTTTCTACCACTTAGTACTACAATGTTCAAAATCATTGTGTGGATATAAATATAAAAAAAGACTTACAAGGTTTCTGTCCATCTGTAGGGTAACCAATTACTTCCTTGCACAGTAGTGATATCATTTTCACCTAATTCCCTTTGGAGAAAAAGAAATCATAAAAATGTTAAGTTATCACTGAAGTATTTATCGAAACCACTGTTGGATACATGTTACTACTGATGCCAGCAGTTAATCATGCTCTAAGGACATCTAGGTATGACCTAAACATTTATCAATAATCTGTCCTGTTTTATTCATAATTTAGCACAACACAGTAAAAATGTTTTCCCATGGGCAGAACTGAACCAAAAGTGGCATGATAAATATTAGAATGCATACAGTTTAATGTAGTTTTCAATTCAAATTATATTAACATATAGCTTGGTGACATGAAAGATAGTTATGTTGAATTTAAGCAGTAAATTTCTGCATGAAATATTGCTGATATCCAAAAAAATACTGAGAAGAATATTCGATTCTGCACAGACCTTAATAATTTTGCTTTTCTGGTGAATTTTATTAATTAAAGATATATGACTTAAGTTGTCACTTTATCTTTTGTCCATATTGCATTATCATGTAAAATAGAGATTTCAAACACAACCACATGATCACCATTTAAAAAAACATATTTCTAGTAATTAAAACATCATAAACATGTAAGAACTTATCAAACATTATACTTCAATTTCTCCTGCTTGAAGTGCAAGAGCATTCACCTTTCTCAATAAGCAGTTCCCGTTTATGTTCATTTTATCTCCAAGAAGCGAGATCTTGCAAAGATTTTAACTACTTTTTGAAATTATATAAGTTACAATCTTTCATGTTAATTGTAGGTTCTTCTTTATTGCCTCATTTTCAAAACCACCCTTGCACAGATGATCTCTATTACACACCTCAACAATTCAGTTCATGAATATTTTGGTTATCACATTTGGCATGTCCCATTGCAAAAATGTTTGACAAACTTTGGTACTATACAATCTAAACAATTTAGGAGATAACAATCTTCCACCAATACAATATTTATGTTTATCTAATTGTGTCTTTTATCAATTTATGTACTGCTTATGATCTTCTGTTCGCTTGTTCACTTTGTTCAATGTCAAGGTCCACCTCAGCATATCATCCATCCATCTTCATTTTTCTGATGTGGGTTTCATCCTATATCTAATTTCCTTTGCTGCATTCATCTTGCAATGGAGTAACTTACAGCCAAACCTTGAACCCCTTTATACCCTTTACTGGGAGAAAAAATGATTGCAACTATCCTCAGGGCCTAGTGGAAAGGATCTTAGATTCTTTTTGCTGTTGTGCCGCCTAATATTTCCATTGTTGATTATATCCTGACTGAAGGAGAAAGATTTACCTTCTTAGGAAATGCCATGCATGCCACTTGATATATTGCTCGATGAAGTACAGTAAAACTCCCATAAGCTGCTATCCAATTGTTCAGAAGCTCTGATATTTGGATTTGACTCACTGGGAAGTATTTCCTGTGCTCCCTTTAAGCTCACTGGAGCCCCATTCCCATGCTCCTTTCAAAACAGCACCTTGTTTCCCATACTCCCTTTAAATTCATCAGGGCCACGGTTCCTGTGTTCTCTTTAAAATCACCTGGTTCATTGAAAATTTAAATAGTACCATGTAACATCAAAAAAGTGAATTAAAAGTGGATTGGGTTATTAATAGGAGTAATATTCAACTGTCCAGAAAATCTGAGAGTCCAGCACCCCCAAGTCAAGAGGGTGCCAGATTATCAGAGTTTTACTGTAAATCACAATTTGTTTAAAGCAGCTGGTTTAAGGCTCCATGTGAAGTTATATGATGCAAGAAATGCTAAACATGCTTTAATTACAAGCCAATGATAAAAAATTTCAAAAATGGCGTCTAAGATACGTACACAGATTTGAGGGAAATGCTATCCCAGTAAAAGCATTTGCCTGTGGCTGGAAGCAGCATACGGAACAAGATCTCGAAATGAAGTAGTGCATCATGCTAATCTGACGCCATGCCTGCACACTTCCATCTCCCCACTCCAACCATGTCCTTTACACAGCTGAACATTATGTTAAACTAAATGAATGACACCACCTCCCAACCCTCCCCACAGCTCACTTTAAGGGAATCGGGAGGTAATTTCAGGTTAATAAATTAGTGCTGGATTACTTCTTCTGACTACCTTTCTAATCGTATTAAATTCAGAGGTTTTATAAATTGATGATACAGGGAGTGGCCATGTTGATCTTGCAGTGCATTTCTTGTATGAAAAATGCTTTTAAATATGTGTGATGTGTTAGGGTTTTCTCTAGGAATTGAACATGACTGACAAGAGGTCAAGCTGCTATAAGGAGAAGTAGAGGAACTGCAAAAAGATGTGGAGAAAGAGCAAGAGCAAGGTAGACAGCCCCTTTCTGCTCTAGCTCCACAAGATCAGCTTATTTATAAGCAGCATCAGTGACCTCTGCAACACATCCTAATTCACACTCCATACCTTTCTTCTAACTTGACCATCACAATGTTTTCTGTTTGACAACACACAATAAAAGATCAGCAAAGAATCCCAACTCAAATTCAATTTTATAAATTTGCCCATTAAATAATGTTTACTTCCATGTGCATTTAACTTGGAGATTCCACAAGATGCTTGCTCAATGGGTGAAAGATAGGGGAGGAAAGGCTACTAACCTACGGTTGCTAAGAATGCAGGTTATTTTGCAGAAAGATCCCAAGGGTGTCCAAACACAGAGATTCTTGTTTCAGGCTTCATTATTTCAACTTGAGTTGCAGCAGTCTGGGTTAGCTGGCTGATAAACAATGAATATCAAAGGCACTAGCATAAAGTACGATTGCTGTCATCCATGAAGCCACTGCCAATCTCCCACAATGACGTCTTAGCAGCCTTGGTTATCAGTTGAAGAACCAAGTCATGGACTTCTGGAGGTCCCCTGGAAATGTGGTATCCACAGCCACATGCCAGCAGTCAGGTGGAAGCAATGACTTTGGCCCTTGGTACCTCACTGTGGTGGATTCCACCATATGCTAATGAAGGTAACCACCATAATATTTGTATTTTTCCCCAAAAGACATGGCTAAAAAGCAACATGAAAAAAGCTCAAATGATATATGGAAGCATTAGCAGGTGGCGGAGTGGTGGAGCAGGTAGTACTGCCGCCTTTCGGCTCCAATGACCTCACCTCCGGTGCGGTCCGTGTGGAGTTTGCACATTCTCTCTGTGACTGTGTGACTTTACTCTGAGTACTCCAGTTTTCTCGCAAGGTCGTGGTGATTGGTAGGTTAACTGGCTACTGTAAATTACTCCTGGTGAGAGAGGGTGAAAGGAGGATCTGAATGGGTCTGATGGGCATGAGAGAGAACAGGATACAGGGAAATAAGTGGGGGAATGGGACTGATGGATTTGCTCCGAGTGCCAGTTGAGACTCGATTGGCCGAATGACCTTCTTCCATATCTTAAGGAGATTTCAAATTCAGTAACTATGAGAAATGATGCTTGTGACATAAAAGTGGGAAATGAATGACAAAGCTTGACATAAATTAGACCTAGATAATCAAAAGGAAATCAAGAAAAGAAATGTGCTTAGGCCAATCGCACTTTCAATATGTTTGTGGACAAACGCTCCCTGTGAATATTGAACTTAATGGTCAAATAATAACCTACAACTTGTGTTAATTGAAGATAAATTATCAGCTTTTATCATGGTATATGTCATCTAAATAAGACAAGAAAGGATGTAAAAAAGCTGTTAGCAGTTGGATGTGAGAAAATGCTGGATTATTTATTATGACAATTCTAGTATTAATTTTGGAGGGGGAATATACCATACCATTGATTTTCCCTCCTCCCTGTATCTCATTATGTCTAAGTAATGATTCATCACAGTGTCTCTTAGTTCAGCAAATTATCCAAAATCTCAGCACTTTATTAAAGCCGAGTTGCACCTAATCTAATCTCCCTTAACCCTTATCATCTTCTCTCTTAATATTTTCAACTTTTGTCTTCTTTCTTGCAATATGGTCTTTCATGCTTTTATAAAAGTTAACAATTAAAAGAGTAAAAAGATGAAACTTCAAATTGGAAAAACAAGTTGGCCAGATTTTGAAAGCTGAGCGAAATGATCAGCACCAGCCATTAATTTGAACTATGACTTTCTATAGGCTTCTACTCTAGTCAATCCGAAATAAACAGCTCATTCTTTCCCCAATATTGATGCCAGAGCCCCATGAATCGAAGCCCAGCTCTCCCATACCAATCTTTGATACAGACATTCATCATCCTGATCCAATTAACCCGATTCCAATTGGCTCATGGCTCAGGTAATAATCCAGAGATTATTCACTTTGTATGTGGACCACGGCAACTGAATCCTTTCCATCCTATTCCAAGATCTTCCCCAGCCTGGGGAGATGTCCCTTACCCAGGCACCAGAGTTGGCAATAGAGCCTTTGAGTCTCATGCTCCTGGCTGCAGAGGACAGTATCCATCCAGCAAACTATACAGTCCCCAACTGAAGCCACCTTCCTTTTCTCTTCCTCCACTTGAATCACTTCCTGTACCACAGTGCCACAGTCAGCTTCCTGTTAGCCCTCCCCTTAGTCCCCACACTCATTCACAAGAGTTATGAGAAACTCAATTCTATTGGACAAGTGTGGGGATTGAGGCTCCTGCAATATGACCTCTGGAATTCTTATACCAGCCTCACTCACTCTCACACCCTCCTGTCCCTGACCAAGTGTGAATTCTATAATATTTAACCTGAAGGGTGAGGCTGCCTCCAGGTCCAGGTAGTTTTCTCTATCACTCTCTGATGTATCACAATGTCTGCTGCTCAGACTACAGCTCCTCAATACAAAGTTCCTCAAGCATAGACATTTACCATGAATGCAGTTGCCTTGAATAAAGATATCCACAAACTCCCACATATTGCAGCAGCAATATATCTCTTATCCTCCCATTTTTTTCATTTAATTAGTTTTGTGTTCATCAAATTGTTTACCTCATTTATCCTCACTCTTTGTTTTTTGTTATTCACTCTTTCCTATGTATGTCAATATATTACCCCATCCTTTGCATTTTTGTCTTATGCAGTAACGTTTTATGTGGCACCTTTTTGAATACTTTCTGGAAATCCAAATACACTACACAGAACAGTACAGCACAGGAACAGCCCCTTCAGCCCACGTTGTGCCAAACTAATTAAACTAGTAATTAAATCCCTAACTAATCTAATCCCCTCTGCCTACACAATGTTCATATCCCTCCATTCTCTGCACATCCATGTGCCTATCTAAGAGCCTCTTGAACGCCTCTATCGTATTTGCCTCCGCCACCACCCCTGGCAGTGCATTCCAAGCATCTACTAGTTTCACTTTATCCTTCCTGTTTGATACACTCTTAAAGACCTCAGGTAGACTTGACAAACAAGATTTTCCTTTTCTAAAACCATAAAGACTTGATGGTGTTTAAGATTTTTTTTATATATGTCCTGCTATTCCCTCCATAATCATGCATTCCAGCATAGGTTAACTCATCTGGAGTTTTCTGCTTTCTGTTTTTCTCCTTTCTTAACTAAGTGGTGTTATACTTGTGGTTTTCCATTCCACTGGGATATTTTCAGAATGAAGGGAATGTTACTAGATTACAGCCAATATATCCACTAACTCTGGAGTTGCTTCCTTTAAGACCGTAGGTTTCAGCTGTCAAGTCCATGGCATTTATCAGTCTTTAACAGCATTAGTTTGCCTGCTACTTTTTTTTGTGATAGAGGTTGGTTTAACTCCCTCCTTTGCTCTAGTAGCTTGATTATCCATTATTATTTGGATTTCTTTTAGTGTCTTCTTCCATGAAGAACAATCTATATTAATTATTCAGAATCTCCACCATTTCCTTAGTTCCCATTATTAATTCCCCAGTCCCATCCTCTAAAGGACCGATGTTTACTTTAGCCCCTCTTCCATTTTGTATTTAAGCTTTTACTGCGTTTTACACATTATTTGCTAGTTTACTTTCCTACGCTGTCACTTTAGTCATCCTTTGCTGATCTCTAAATTTCCTAATCCTCTGGGCTACCACAAATCTTTGCATACTTTCATACCTTTTTATACCATCCTGAATTTCTTTAGTTAGCCACAAATAGTGCATCCTTCTCATACAGCCTTTCTTCCTCACTGGTTTAGACCTTTGCTGATATTTTGAACTACCTTTGCAATCTGTATAATTTGAGCCACTTATAATTATTGCAGTACTTTTCACACACCCCCATAATTTATTGCCCCTATATTAAACTCTATATTACAGTACTGACATGAGAGGCTACATCCTACTCCCACCAGTCTCTTTTTACTATTTCTTATTTCTACACAAAACTAATTCTACATCCTGAGCTTCAGCCAACATCACCCCTCCTCACTGCAGTAATCCCATCCTTTATTATCAGTGCCACTTATCTCCTTTCCTTTCTACCCAGCTTTCAAAATGTGAAATTACCTTCAATCATCAGTTCCCAGCCTTGGTCACCTTGTACTCATGTTACATATAATAACAGCTGTCCAATCATACCCATTTATTTGTGCCATCAATTCATCTATTTTGTTACAGATGCTGCATGCACTCAGGTAAGGAACCTTTAATTTTATCTGATTACTTTGACTCTATTTTCCAGGGCACTTATACCTATAAACTCTGCCCCTTCCAGATACACTCTGAACATTGTTACTCCTGTCAGTGCCCTGCACTACTGCTTTTTTCTTTATCTTTGTCTTCCTAAATATCTCCTCCCCTGAACCCCAATCTTCTATTCCCAGGTTAGCTTTTCTCCCTCTGATTCTTAGCTCAGGTTCCCAAATCCTGCCAAATTCTCCTCAACAGCACTAGCAAACCCCGCAATCCCCATCCTTCCACAAGAATATTGGTCCTGTTACTGCAATGAAACACAGGAAAACATGAATGAAAAACTGGCTCAGAAGCAAGAATGTTAGAAGACCCTAAAACCTATTCTGCCATTCAATGATACTGTGACTGGTCAACATCCAAACTCTATTTATCATATTGTCTTCCTGCTGCTTTGCACATTTGGCTATCAAAACTCTTATCACTGATTCAAATTATTATTTGAGCTAGTGTGTATTGCATTTTCCCACATCTATCAACCTTTGCATGGAAAATTCTTATCCAACAGTAGCCAAAAAAGAAAACTTTTCACTTCTACAATCATTCTTCAAACCTCATTTACATTTACTGATTAAACCTTTGGGACTTCCTTCAGATGCTTTCCTCTGAATTCTATGCAAAATGAAGAAATTACTTAGGTGTTTTATTGCTTTTTTTTTGAAAAGCAAGAGTAAAATGTTTGTATTGATTGGAAAAAATAGATGTTTTATTGCTTTTTATTGAAAAAAAACAAGAGTAAAATGTTTGTATTGATTGGAAAAAATAAAAGTGAAATGCAATTCAACCAGATTCAAGAGCATCTAACTAATTTTAGGAAACTAACCAATACCTCACAAATGTAGACAAATTCAAAGCAATTAAGATATCAAAAATTTGAGTGAACATAATGCAGTGCACTGGTCTGGATGCAGCTGTTGTGCCTAGAAAAAGACAAATAAGGAAATGAGATCAAAGCAAAAAATGTTTATTATGCAAAGCCAATCGATCGATATTTGAACAGTGTTTTGGGTAAGGATCCTATTTCAGAAAGTACTGGATTTGCAACAATAGAGTGACAACATTCAGATGAATTGAGATTGTGTTAATGTTCTCTAAGGCAGTGGAAAACATTCAAAAATAGCATTTGTCACAGGAAGAATATCACTGCTCTTGGCACAGTTCAGAACAAATTAACAAAGACAAAATGATAAGGACATGAATGGCAGTAGATCCCAAAGCTGTTAACGAGATTGACCTCCATTCTTGCCTTTATCATTTCCAGATTCAATTACTTGGAGACATTTTACTGTCTTCTTATCCTTTACCCCTTCCTAAGCTACACCAAGTTCAAAACTCTGCTGGTCAAGTTTCACCCTGCAACTTCTGTCATGTAGGTCCATCTCAGCTGAATCTGGCCTCACTAACTTTCAATGGCCTTCAGTCTCCCAATATCTCAGATCTAATTTTCTCACCTGTTTGAACGATCTGCATAGTCTTGCCTCTAATATTTTTTGTAATCTCTTCCATTTCTTGTAAAATTCAAGATTATCCTGACTATAGTCCCTTCTGGCCACCATCTTCTTTTGCTTTCAGTCAGCTGGGTCCCAATTTCTAATATTTTCTCCAGTCAGTCATTCAACTCTTTAGTTCCAAATCTGACTAAAGATTTAGTCAACACGTATAATCTCTCCTTAGCTTTATATTACTTCTTCATGATTTGTGACACTCATTACATGTACTATATTGAGATGCCTAATGTGGAAGTTGTCATCTTAAAAGAGATAAGGCACTTTATTAAAATGACATTTACATGTTATCAGAATTCTAGATGGAACTAGTGAAAGCAAATGAACAAATAATGTCATACCAATGATAAGTTCAACTTAAAAATAAAATAGTTAGGAACATGGTGACAGAGGTTGGTCACTTACCCTTTTGATCCTGTGCTGTAAAAGAGCAGTAGAGAAGGGATGGTAGCAGAGAAAGGGAAATATAAAAGTAGATAAGCCCTGCGATAACTGGACAGAGCTCTGATGAGACTACATCTGGAATACTGTGCACAATTTTGGTCTCCTTATTTAAGGAAGAATATACTTATATTAAAGGCAGTTCAGTGAAGGTCCACTAGGTTGATTCCTAGGATAAAGAGATGTTTTATTTGGAACAATTGAGCAAGAAAGAGAAAGTGATGAAGAAGAGTTTTTTTTCCCCTCAGAGAATTGTGAATCTTTGGAATTTTCTACCAGAGGGAACAGTAGAGATTGTCTTTGAATATATTCAAGATTGGCAGACAGTTTTATGCACTATGGAGGAATCAAGAGTTATGAGGATCAGACAAAAGTGGAGTGAGGCCAGAATCAGATTAGTCATGATCCTATTGAACAGTACAGCAAGGAGCTATATGGTCTACTGTTGCTCCTGTTTGTTACGTTCCAAGGTAAACCAAAAAAAAACTCTTAGACAGTGGACTTGTCCTTATCCTCAAGTGTCCTGTGTTATTAATATATAGAGCCCATGTGGAATAACTTTTCAATACATAGATAACAAGGCCCATCAATTTATCAGCATAAAGGGAGACTTAAACTTTACATAAAAGCAACTTTGAATACATGTACTTGTTGCTGCTCAGTGAACAGCATGTTCACTTCAGGGTTTGAGTTTCAAACTTATTCCTTTCAGCAGCAAGCCTTACATTCATCTAAGAGGTCCGACAATGATACATGGTGAAGTTAAAATGGTAATGTTACTTCACTTACTAAATATGAAGGCATGTTGGAAAAGTGCAGTGAAGCATTTATCTTCCACAGCAGAGAGCCATTTAAAAAGACACATTAATTACCCCTTATATATATATAAAAAGAACTTGGGGAAATTGACACAGGAGGCGGCCTTGAAATTTCTCCAGTAAATCAGGCTTTTCTGCTATTCACCAATGGTCCAGCGATATTTTTTTCCCCCCAAATCAGGCATATATTCAATTACTTTTCAGACGTTATTGTATCTGCTTCTAATGCCCTTACAGATGTTGGATTATAGACGATTGTTTCACTGTGTAAGAATAATTTCCTTCATATCTATCCCGTCTTTTGGAACCAACATAAATCTGTTCTTGCTGGCTAGCAATGTTGCTGTCAGTGGTAACTTCCTTCTTATCATTAAAACCCTCCTTAATTTTGAATACATATTAAATTAACCTATAACCTTATCTGCCTTAAGTAACTCCCTGTGTCTATATAACTCATTTTTTGGCATCACTCTATTAAATGTCCTTGGCGTTCTCTCCACTGTCCAAAAAATTCTGTATCATGTAAAAATAACATTGCTTCTGTAGAAAGGAAGATCTATTCAGTCAGATAGGGTGCTATTCACAGGAGTTAAGTCTGAAAGTAGGGTCATTGATAAGGATATGCCTTTAACAAGCTGAAAATTAGGTGAATGGAGAAATATCTCTCTGGATTTTATGACAGCTATAACCATTGGTACAAAATGAAAATATGAAGGAATAAAGAAATAATGCAACTATAAAGATCTTACTGGAAACTTCAATCAGCACCATATAAAAAGGGGAATTGCCATGCAGGCTTGGATCAGAGCTAATCACTGTTTTTTTTAAAACATACTTTGAATTTTAGAACTTACTTATTTTAATTGGCAATGTAAAAATATATATTGGAAACTGCAATAGCTGAGACTCCAGATATTAGCCATCACAGCACAATTACAATTGACGTGACTAAAAGGAAGAACTAATATTTCTATGGATCAACAAAAGAATGACAATATAAAACATCTTTCAAGTCCCTTTATAGTCAATGAAGTGTTTTTCATACATTTTTGCAATGTATGAAATGACCCGGCCAATTTACTCACACCAACCTTCCACAAATTGACTTTACCAGATAATCTGCTTAAGTGCTGATTGAATAACCCCTCTGCTTTTCTCCACAGTAATGCCATGGAAACATTTAAGCATATGAAGCCTTAATTTAACCTCATCTAAAAGATGTATAAACCAATATGCATCTAAAATAACTAGGGCTGAGGAAAAGCATAAACAAATTAACTAGGGGAACTCCAGAAAATCTGAGTTTAGGACATACTACTGAACACAAACAATGAATATACATCAAGAGCAGGCAAATCAAGACTAAAAAAGAATCATAAATACATGATTAATACAATGTGAAATGAGTAGGGAAAACGATACGTAATAAGAAAGAACTTACATGTACCACTTCACAAATTCAGAAGATACCAGTGCTTTATTGCCAACTACATATTTTTACAGCATTGTCAGTGTTGCAGTCAGTCATCATAGGGAAACACAACAGCCAATATGCACACAGCAGTCTCAAAAAGCAATGAGATAAATGACAAAGAAAGCTTTTTAGTGAAGTTGGTTCGATGACAAACATTGGCCAAGACACATGCAGGTCCACTACTCTTCTTCAGTTAGTTCCTGGAGAACTTTCTGTTTATCTACATGCAAAGATTTTGATTTCATGCTTCATCCAAAAGACAGCTCTGCCAGCAGGCCACCATTAGCTCAATAATGCACTCAAATGCCAACGTAAGTTATGCACTTGCCTTTGGAACGGCAACTACATTTTCTGACTTAGAGAATAAAATGTCATCACTCTGCTAAAGCTGACACCAGGTGGCAGAAAAAGATAAAGAAAGAGATGATAAAGAACACAGAAAACACCAATGGAAAAATGACAGAAATTAATGCTAAAATGGAACTAACTGTAGAACTTAAGGACAATAGTAATTTCGTGCAGTCACAATAGATAAATGATGAATAGAGATTCAAAATTAGTTAAGGATCCAGCGTAGGACATAAGAAAATGGTTCAAATTAAAATTCCTTCCTGGGTAAAGTAAATGTAGAGAGGGAGGCAAGAGAAACGGAGGAGGGGGAGAGGGACAGAGGGAGAGGGAGAGAGATCTCCTTGATCTTCAAGGGCACTACCACCATCAGCATCCTGGTGGAAATGTCTAGTACTAGAGGGCATGCATTTAAGGCGACGGGTAAGTTCAAAGGAGCTGTGCGGGACAAGTTTTTGTTTACATAGAAAGTGGTGCGTGCCTGGAATGCGCTGCCAGGGGTGGTAGCGGCAGCATACGACATAGGCATTTAAGACGCTTTTAGGTAGGTACATGAATGTTCAGAGAATGGAGAGATATGGAAACTGTGTAGGCAGACTACTTTTAATTTTTCTTCCAAGTCTTAAAAAATCCTGACCCAGAAATACATGGCCCTTCCTTTATTCTCCCTGTGTCAAAATCCTGAAATTTCTAACTTATAGCAGTGTGACAGTACCTTCACTACCAGGACAGCAGAAGTTCAAGAAAATAATTCACTATTCCCATCACCATCTCAAGAACAACTAAGGATTGGTGTTAAATATCACCATAGGCACATTATATGAGTGAATAGAATTAAAATACTTATGCTGATTGGAGAATGTTGGACTAGGAAAATAGTCCAAAAATTAAAGCCTAGTTTATCAAGAGACAAAAGAGGAACACTTCTACAAGAAATGTCATAAATTATCAGAACACTTTTCTATAAATACCAGTATTGTTAATTTAAAATCTGAGATTCATATATTTCTGGAAACCCAAGTGTTAATGGATACAGGACAAACGTGAATGTGTGGAGCCAGGATACTGAGAAGAACTCCGCTGCACTTTAAAATAGTGCTGAGGTCTATCTCTACATCTGAGAAGACAGGGCCTTAACTTATTATCACATGTATAAAACCATTTTTAAAATGTCCCAAACTCTACCTGTATTCAGCCAAGGTTAAGTACTTAGGTCGTAGAATAGAACTTGAAATTGTAGTCTTTTGACAAAGAGGAGTGGAACGCAGTTGAAAATGCCAGAAATTTAGAACTGATGTCCGACACTATTCTTTACAGTAGTTGATGCCTGAATCCATGTCTGACTTCTAGATAGGGTATTGGAAGCAAAATCTCAAGATATTTTGATGGGGAAACATGATTGAAAGGTCCAATCTCATGATCTAAAATTATTTTTGCTAGAAAACAGGATACAATGAAACAAAAATTTCAGGCAAAGTAAGGTAAACGTGGCAAGATTACTTCAAATCCAGCATTAAAGTGGGAATTATTTTCCCCAAACAAATTAGCAAGCTGAAATTCAGACTTGAAATGCTGCAAGACAGGCACCTCTATCTGGTGGACAAGATATAGTAGATCTGGATCCAAATCCCATAACTTTTGATGAAACAACAGCATTTATCTTCAATAATGTTTCTTCTGTACTTTTAGTACTTAAATCTGGATCATTATTAAATGTTGTTCCAACAATCAAGTTTTGTTCCTGATTAGCTCAACGTGGGGATCAGCTGCCTTTTGGCACTCAATTAACAGGTGATCTAGGAAACTTTAATTCACAGCTCACTCCAATTGCATAAGTAATAATTGTTCAATATCACTGTTGCCTTTTCTTGTTTTGATACTTACAGAGTGTTGAAAATGTATGATGACCCTCTGATGAATGGCACATTATCCAACTGATGCCACTTCCCAGCTCCAATACAGGATAAAAGCCAGGACGTACAGGTGCACAGAACTGGGCAGGAGGAATTTTGTGACTCAATGTTCATTGTGTTGTTCTGCATTAAACCAATATAAAAACGTCCAAAAAGCAGCAGTATCACGATGACATGGCCTTCTGCCATATTTTATACCCAAACTGGTGACCCCTACACCTGGGCTACCTGGTGCCCGGTGCCCAGAAGTTTGATGTCCAGAATGAAGATGGAAGATACTTGGAACCTGATCTTAAATAAGGTGCTGGGTCTACCACCTGGTAAGGAAATCCAGAATCTTAAAGGCCAAGTGATGATTCCAGGCAGAGCCACCGGTTGAGACGTTGGACCGAATGAGAATGCAACCCGAGCCACTAAAGGGAGGCCCTGAAGCCGAGGAAATGGGAGGGCCCGAGAGCCCGTGAGCAAAGCCCAGGCCTCCCCGCCCGTGTCTGGGAAGCTCGGCCCCTCCTTGACACCCGTGTTGTTCACTCACGCCGAGGCCTGGCAGCAGGATTTCGACCCGCTAGGCCCCGACGCCGCCGAGACCAGAGATGCCATGTCCCCCCAGAGTCACTCCTCAGGCGCTGCTCCGCTTGATCTCTCGCCGGTCCATGGGTTACCAGATGGCGGTTGCTAAGCAGATCGTTCCTTCCCCCATTGTGACGCTGCCGCCCCGCACATCGCGTCACGCTGCGATCAACGCAAGTGCCCACTCACCGGTGGCCGCATCCCTCGCTGGGGTCGGCGCGGCGGCTGAGGGCAGTGGTGCCAGCCACTGACATTTTATAAGGCGGAGGTTACTCAATCCATCACGACCAGTGGGAGAAGGGGGGTGGGGGGTGGGTGGGGGGTAAGGAATCTCATTCCCCATTCCCAATACTACTCATGGGAGAGGTCTCTGCAAATGCAACGTTGTGCATCCTCACCACCGGCAAGAGATAGTGGACCTACCACTTGGTTTGTAGCATCAGGTATATGGCGATTCATCGCAATCAGCTACTGAGAGGTTGGATATTCAGCCAAATGTAGAAACTACGGGGATATGGAGGAAACATTTTCTTTACAGGCAGGTGTGATAAATGTTAATACAGGCGAGTAGTTTACAATATAGTTGGCAATTTTTTTTAAAGAGTATTTTATAAGGCAATTGCCTTTTTGTGCAAGATCATCCAATACCACAGTTTTATGTCCAAAACTTGCCTAATGTGCTTTTACCTTCTAGCTTCTTCAAAAAAAATAAAATGTTACAAGTACAGTTTCTCTGGCAAAATATTTTCACAACTAATAAGCTGAACAATAACAATGATATCTGAATGCCAGTGCTCCACACCTCCTTCCTCATTACCAATTATAGATCATAAGCTCAACAACAAACATTGTTACTCATGTTCTCATTGACCTAGTCTCTGGAGATCTTTCTTCCATAGCATCCAATCCCACCAAAGCACAGCTCATCTTGTCCTGCTTCCCAAGACCCTCAAGCAGGATTTTGCTGGTGGATCCAATGGTTCAGCCTGTTCATGTTCAATGCAATCACAACATTTTGTTTCACCCTTTCTTCATCTTCTTATATCCTACATCTGTGACTATCAATTGCCAGTGGTCCTTGATTCCACACTTGGTCATCTGCTACCTTGATATCAACAGCAGTCACTCTCACCTTACCTCAAGGAGTAATGAGATCTAGAGCTGAGTGGTGCTGTGAAAACTAAGTGAGCAAGTGCCTCTTGATAGCAATGTAGATTGACAGGGCAGTAAGTAGCCAATATGAATATATCTAGGCAATGCCTACCTGGTCAGGTACATGATATTACTGTAACCATACTGGAGCAGTTTAACTCAAGAAGCAACAAGTCTAGATGTAACCTTTGGTAATAGAATGTTGTTTGACCTTACATCCTTTACTTTATCCAGTACCCTCAGCTGTTTCCTTTTATCAGGTTGAACAAATCAAATTGATTCAAGACTCCTACACTGAGCATCACAGGTGGAAGCCAAAATGGATCATGTACTGCCTGATGATAGTTGTAATATGTCAGCCTCATCTACGGGCCTCAATGCTGGGTCCTGCCATCATTGAAGAGTGGGGATGTTTGTGTTCAGTATGTAGAGGGGACTGTCTGTCTCCCAATATGGGCTCTGCAGTAATCATTCATGAACAATAGCATGATAGATTGATGAGGATGATATCAAGTAGATTTACATCTCATGTTGTTTCACTCACCACCTGCCAAAAAAAAACTGATTGAATGAGATGAGGGGAGTTGTGTGATAAACATAACTGGTGGAACTATCAGCATAAAATTATTGTGCAATATTCTTGCCATGATTGCTGCAGACACATGACACTGCTTGTGATCACAAATTGGCTCTACATTGAGAGTGGATGTTGCCAAGTCTTGATTAAATAAATAACTTATCTGGATCTGCATAATTTTGGTTTATATTACATCCGAATTAAATTCAACAATTTCCTTGACATACCCAAGGTTAAAAAATCCCAGGCTCATCCTTAAAACACTGCTCTACACACTTTCCATTTCAATTATACAAAGATAGGTAGCAGGTCGGAAGAATGAACTCTCTTCCTCAAAGAGCAGTGGTAGCAGCCTTTGAATATTTAAGGCACAAGGTAAATAAATTCTTGAAATGCGATGTGGTGTTGAGGTTTGTCAGATTGTATTGAGTACTGGAGATGGTTTAAGAGCCTTTACTAAAGCAGCATTCTTCCCAAATAGAAATGTCTGCAATTAAAATTCACACTATTACACAAGCATGTTCATACCCTCTTGACATTCTAAATTAGAGGGACCTGGAGTGCAAATGCAGTTTGCTGAAAGCGGCATCGCAGGTAGATAGGGTGGTAAAGAAGGCATTTAGCATGCTGGCCTTCATCAGTCAGGGCACTGAGTATAGGAGTTGGGAAGTTATGATGAAGTTATACAAGATGTTGCTGAGGCTGCTCTTGGAGTATTGTGTACAGTTTTGGTCACCCTGTTATAGGAAAGATGACATTAAACTAGAAAGAGTGCAGATAAGATTTACCAGGATGTTGCCTGGACTAGGGGACCTGAGTCAAGGAGAGGTTGCATAGACTCTGACTTTGTTTGCTGGAATGTAGGAGATTGAGAGCTGACCTGATAGAGGTATACAATATCAAGAGGGGTATAGACAGGGTGAAAGTACATAGTAACCCCCCCCACCCCCCAAAACAAAATCCAATAAACTGTAAATTGCCTTTTTTAGCCAGGATTGCTAAAATTGTAAGCATAGGCAAGATGCTGGAGGAACTCAGTGGGTCAAGCCGCATCTGGGCAGGGAAATAGAGTCAACGTTTTGGGTGGAGATCCTTTATCTGGACTGAAAGATAGAGGGGATATAGCCAATCTAAATATATGAAGGGAAGGGATACGAGCAAGAGCTAGCAAGCAACAGATGGATCCAAGTGAGGAGGGGTGATAGGCAGATGGAGGGTTTCAACCTGAAATGTCGACTGTCCATTTCCCTCCACGGATGCTGCCTGACCCGCTGAGTTCCTCCAGTATCTTGTTTGTTGCTCCAGATTCCAGCATCTGCAGTCTCTTGTGACTCCATTTTACTAGAATTATAATCTAAATACAAGACTGAAAACTTTTCAACGCTAGGTTCAAACTATTAAAGCACTGGCCAATCATTAACAGTTTAAAAAGTCAACAAATGAAGCATTAATGCATAGAGGCACCCAGTATCTCAAGTTTTAATTCTGCTAGGTTTTGGGATGCTCTGTATGAAAAGCAAATTGTTGATTTTAATAAATAAAACATTGACAATGTGACTGGAAATCACACCCACACCTCAAGATGTAGCAAATTCTTTATTTTAAGACTAAATGGCTGACATGTGCAGATAAATTTACAGCAATATGATGTCTCCAGGTCTTAATTCAGTCTGATTTTTTTTTAAATAAATATACACTGGTACCCCACTTAACACAAACCCACAGAGTGCTGTTTTATTATTGTGCTCTGTACCCTGCAGTCCGAACAATCAAGAGTTACACAAACCTGTACCTTTTTAAAAAAAAACATTTGCTCAAGTTGTGCCAGGAACTTGGTGCAAATCCATGCCCTCCCTGCTGCTGGGAAACTGGCATTGCTTGACATTGCTGCATCACAATCCTGGAACAAATCACCTGTGGCCTGGTGTGGAGAGGGTGCTTGAGGCCTAGGGCAAGTAATGTGGCCACTTGGCCCCAAGATGTGGGGCTCAGGACTGCACCCTAACCAGTACAGTGAGTGTGGGCTATTGTTGGCAACTGGCAGCACCTGTTTACTGTACTGACAGGCTGCCAGGATCCTGTATCATCTATTGGATACAGTTGCAGCAACTGTCACCTCTACTTTTTGGCTGCACAGCTCTTCCCAGCCCAGAGATTTCTCCAAGATAACAAGCTTGTGACAAAGGAAGCCATAGGATCTGGATGCTGTCATGGAGCAGCAGCTGCCAACCCCCAACAATGGCCTGTGTTCATAGTAATGACCAGGGTACAGCCCTGAGCCCCACATTGCATCAGTTAGGGCACTGCTCACCCCACCCACCCAAAACCACCCCTCACCAACATCCTCTTCACACTGAGCTCTGGATGATTCTTTGCCATAGAGCTTCAGCAGAGAAGCAGGGGTACGTGCCAGGTTCCGAGCACAGCAGCATTATCAGTAGTGTTTCTCTTTATACATAAAGCTATAATGACCCATTTTAGCTCTCTTGTTCCTGGACTCCTCACAAGCACTAAGCAAGGTACCAGTGTGATGGAAGTAGAAGCTTCTGTGCCTGGTTATAGTAAACCAGCAATTACAGCAAACAAATTAGTTATATTAATTTGTTTTCCCAATGTTGTCAACAAAGTGCCAGGAATTTCACAACCCAACTGGTTACCAGGCAAGTCCAAGGGCCAGCAGCACTAGACTTTGTTTTGGCCCAATATAAAAAGGTTATTTCTAAATGTGCAGAAGCACAACATGTTATCTATACGTAGTTATTGCTTGAGAATACATTGCCATGGTGCAGCACCAGCATTTTCCCTTAAATCAGTTGTCAACCATTTATTGCTGTGTTTTTTTTTTAAAATGAATACACTCAATACCACAGTTCCAAAGAAAAGTTGTCAGATCAAATTGAGTGAATCAATGTTCCTTGTATTTGAAGCAAGTCACTATTTTGGATCACCTTTTTGTTAACTTTACATAAAATAGAAGCAATGTTGGCTCCGTAGTTGCACTAGAATAGATATGTCCAAAGAATTTAGAAGCTCCTCATGCTCCAATTCCTTCTATAGAATCTGTATTAAAACTAAGATCTGAAAGGATTTCTTCCTGACCATCATGTTCAAACTGAGTCCATGAAATGTCATTTACCTGTGAAGAAAAACGCTTTCAATTGTTTTATTCTAAGCTTTCTGCAAAGTATAAAAGCAGTAACCTTTGAGAAATTATGTGCAGAGTTGAACTGTAATTGGTTCTATCCAAGCATCAGTATATTTTCTCAAAAAAGTAACAAAAGCAGGAATAGGCCATTCAGTCCTTCAGGTCTGCTCTGCCATTCAACATGATCTCAATTGAGCAGCTCAAGTACCTGTTTTATCCTCATTTCCTCTTCTATCCTCATATTTCTTCATTCCATGATCTTTTAATAAACAGAAAACTATCAATCTTCATTTTGAATACAGTCTGAGCCTCCATGACCCTTCAGGATAGAGAATACCAAATATTCACTACCCTCTGGGTGAAGAAATTTTTCCTCATTTCAGGCCTAAATGGCCCATCCCTTATTTTGAGACGTGATTCCCTAGTTCTAGACTCCTTATCTGGGGAAGATGTCCTTCGCATTTCCACCCTGTTGAACCATCTAAGACGTATGTTCCAAACTCTAGAGAATAGAGGTCTAGCCTCCTTAGTTTCTCCTCATATGACAGACCAGCCATTCCAGAAAGCAGACTGGCGAATCTTCACTGCATTCCCTCTAAAACAAGGATATCCTTTTTTGGGCAAGGAGAGCAAAACTACACACAAAATTGCAGATGTGGTCTCGTCAAGGGTTTGTATAATAGCAAGATTACGTGAGAGGGTTAACAACCATAAATCTTTTTAAAATAATGATAATTTAATTAAATTATATGCATTTGGAAAAAAAAATCTATTTTATCTGACTGAAGGTGTCACAAATTGATATGCCTAGTGATTGTACCTGCAGTTGTGTTTGAAGCTCCTCCTCTGTGAAGTGGTCCATTCCATCCTGTTCCAAGCTCCACTGCACAGAAACCTTCCCATTTCCTGCAAGGAGAGAATCCAAATGAATGCTCACCACCCGGTTCCTCAGAAATAACAAGCAGATCACATAGGAGGGATTGAACATTTAAATGTCAATGATATTGTTTATTCAGAAGCCCCATTATGAGAAGGACTGCATCACTTTAACATAATTTAGAAACAGGGATTGGACGGAGCTTGAAGGGTGGGTGCAGGAGGAGGAAGTTAACCATCACTTCTGTGGTCTTGCCTGTACCTATGCATGGGACTTGTAAATGATAGACACCACAGGGACTGGAGTGTGGTGGAATTCCAGAATGCCAGTCATTTAGTTTGCTTTCTGTATCACTTGATACAAGTTCTCCAATTAGTTTGTCCCTTTAAAAAAGGCATATTAAATTTACTTTCAATGTAGTTGGTATCTCTATGCTATCTTACTGTTTGACTTATAAAAGGAACAAAAATAAAAGCTGGCTAGCCACAGAAATTAACTAGTGCTTTTATTTTTGGAATGGTCATTGAAGTTATGCTATCCTCACAATTGTCTAGTTTAATTCTTCCAGCCAAGACCTGGGTGAATGGTTTGTTTTCCACCCATATCACTATAGTGTTAAAGTAAATATTGCTTTGGTTGTCAACTCTGGGATAGTGTATGGCTTTACCCAGGACAACAAGGACCACCTTCTGGAATGCATCTGTTAAAGCTTTCTGTTTTGCAGACTTTTGAGTCCTCCCAATTGTTAGTGCATAATTCAGTGGATCTGCAATAAAAAAAGATCTTCATTTACTGTTCAGTGGATCAGAAGTACATATGGTAGCAGTATATTGCTGCAAGCACATCAGAAAGAATGATTACATTTAAACAGCTTCAATAAGCCTCAAAATACATCTATAGCCAATAAATACCTGTTTAAATCTTGCCACATTTAAGATCAACTATCACATAAAAGATCCCATAGACACCAATTTAAAGCAAAACTTTTTTTTAAAATCTGTTTTCATAGTGATGTGGCTGAAGAATATTCATTCAAATTCAACCAGACATTTATTCTTTGAAACCTCACTCATCAGTTTAGGTAGGGAGCCTCTAGTGAGAGTAGCATTCTGAAGGGCTTACAACACAGTACCTCCAGCATGTGGGAGTCAAGGTTACATCACTTGTTACTTACTACAGTTGGGCTTGAACTCATGACAAGTCAGCCACAGTGAACCAAATGACTGTATTAGCCTGGTATTGAACTGTACCCTTGGCAGTTACACCTTAGATTTGGAAGAATCAAAGCAACATATCTGTCTAGTAAATATGGATGTCATGAGTCTGACAGAAGATCTATATTATGATTGATATAGTCCAATCTAACTAACCTACTTGAGAGCTTGGAGAGACAGTCTTTATCCATCTACCCTATCAAAACCTCCCAGCTTCCAATCTCCTCTGAAGACAATAACCTCATTGAACAGATGATAGGCCATTCTAAGTACTCCCCTTTGTTCTGATTTTATTAAAATACAAGTTTCTTTTTATATTGCAAATGAGGACCGATATTTACCATACGTTGCCCATTGTTTGCTTTGTATTAAACAGGGCACACATGGCTTTTATGGTTTGATACTATTCTTTACAGTATGTAAGCAATACAACCATAAATGATAAGCCAGTTGTTAGAAAAACAAACTGTTTGCAATGTAGGTGCTGGATCACCTCAGCCAGTAGTATTCTTGGGCAGGTTTAGACCATGCTTCCAAGGGCAAATTTAAGGCAGATGCTTCTGCAGAGTGTAGATGCATGGCTGTGATGCTGACGTCGTTGTCCTTTCAGGTACATGTTAATGATTCATGGCACAATGAAGAACAAAGTTCTTCAGCTATACTGACCAATATTAGTTCTTTAACCAACGTCATCAGAAGCTAATTTAAACCATTTACTCACATTAAGAGGAACTGATCTGAAATACTGAGATGTTACAGTGAATATTTCCAATTCAAAGCTAGCTGTTTCTTACCCATCACATCTTGGGTTTCAAATTCCGCAGAAACCCCAATCCCTCTGCTACACATATCATAATTTTTGAACTTAACTTCCATAATGCAAAAGTATTTTATGCTCTTCCTCTGTGACTGCACCACTTGTGCATTTTCTTCATATCCATCTGCATCAGAAATCTTCTGGAGCTGTAAATTAAGGGAAGAATTAAGATGGTGACTGAAGGTTATAACAAGGACAGACCCCTCACTATCAAACATGAACCATTATCTGTAAACACTCAAAAAATGCAGCAAATGATTATCATATATTCACGCAGTATCAAACATTGAACCTAGGCATTCCACATTTTAGGATATTGTCAGCAATTTCCTTATCAAGACTATTACTATTTGTGATATCTTTATTGCCAATGGAGAAGCTAGTGCCAAAAGCACTAACTGAGAACACTTTCTTCCATCAACGTTCAAACCTTTGTACTTCATATTAAGCAGATGGTCAGTGAGAAAGAGCTGATGACTGCTCCACGAGAAACAAGAGTCTGAAAATCCCTTTTATAAGAACGTGGCATTCAGACATTTACTTCTGTTACTCATAGCTGCAGCAGAATTAGTTCCTCATTTTATAGTACCAGCTGCTATGATCAGTCACTACCGAACTTAGGGCAAGACTGCCAGAAAAAATTGAATGTGGGTGAAGTGTTTGACGTAGAGAGATGTCCAAGTATGCTAGACCAATGAATAATGATTTACTACTGGGCATCAACCACAAGACTAAAAGGAAAATGAGGGCACAATGAAAGGAAGATCAAATATAAAGGCAAAGGATGAAATAGAAGAGCAAATGTACCACAGGAGGAAGTTCCAGAGGGTAAATCACCATGACCAGTGACTGAAAGATCAGATGTTGATAGAGGATGGAACAGGGAAGTAATCTGATTTCACAGGAGCAGCAGATTCATTATTAAAAAAAAAAGGAAGAGACAAGAGTGGATGAGATATTGATGAAAAAGTAAAAATAACTACAGATGCTGGAAGGCTGAAATAAAAACAGAAAATGCTAGAAACACACTGCAGATTGCAGAGCATTTGTGGAGAAAGAATTTTAATACTTCAGCTCTGGGAAAGAGAGAAATCAAGTTAGTTTGAAGTTGCAGATCATGGGGCAAAGGGGATTTCATAAAAAGAGTGGGGTCAGGATGCCATTGTGATGAGCTGTTGATAAAGCCATTTAGCTGATAGATTAATGAGGGCGATGAGCAAAAAAGGAAAAGAACAGCAAAGAGACATGTAAAAGCTGAAGTGTAAATCTGTAGGGAATATCCAGCAGATCAGACCGTGTCTGTGGAGAGACAAGCTGTCAAAGTGCAGAGAATCTAAGGTGTCATTGATGCAAGTGAGAAGGGGCTGGACCAGGGAGAAATAATGGAGTCAAGGTAGAAAGAAATGTGTTCAGTGGTGCAAGAACACTCTGAAACAGCGGGTCTGCCTAAACAGTCCTGTTTGTAGATCTTGTGCAGGAGGTAGAAGTGAATGTGCTGGGTTAGGAAACTAAGGCTGAAGACTGTGGAGAGAAGAACTCCCTAGGAAGAGGTTTGTGACTGGGAGGTGATAGCCTGTTCAGTGTTAAGGTCATAGTCCAGAGGGAGGTATGAGGAAGTGTCTGAGAACTGACATTTGGCTTATGTGAAAGATCAGTTCACCAAACCAAAACAGCTTCAGTCTTGTTAGCAGGGTGATGCAGTGTTGATGTTGTGGGTTTTAGAAAGTCAATGGGACCAGGCAGGTATAAGATAACAGGCGTAGAACGTAATCTAGGTGAAGACAAGCTACAATATTCTAAAAGGCTTGCAGTTTATAAAGAATGGAGATTAAAAAAAAATAACAGCAAGAGAAATCCAGCCATGAACAAATACCGGCTTTCAGTAGCTGAAGTAGAGACAGGTAATTTAAACAAAGTAAAGCAACTCCAGTAAGCAGTGGGTAAAAGATGGCATAGAAGAGAACTGAAGCTCAAAGCTGAGTAGAATGCAAAACAAAAACTATTTCTGAAGCAGCATGCGGGATAGTTTTGATCTTTTATCACTTTAAATTCAGAAATGAGTTGTCAGTTTGGTCCCACTGTTGACTGAGTAGGGGTTAGGTTTTCAGCATACATTAGGAAGGCAACTAGCCTTCGAATAATATAAAAAAAACAAATTCCACCCTCCATCGTATGTGACAAGATCAATGAGTGTAGGCAACAGTGAAGCAAAGAATAAATGGAGCAATGGGGGGGGGGGGGGGGGGGGGGGGGGTGGTGGCAGGGCCAGGTGCCAATAAGGACAAGTGCTTTGTAAAGAACTACAAATATGTTTTCCACATAACATGAATTGGCCAATTAGTTTCAATACCCTAACTATCGACTTATTAATTATTTAACAGACAGGACTTTCCCATTTGATGGCTGAAGTTAATGGGCAAAGGGAAACCCTCCAGTGGTGCCAGTCATACCTCACACAAGGGAAGACTGTTGGGGTCATTGGAAGACAATTATGCCAAAACCAGAACAGTAGTTCCTCTGGGCAGTGTCGTAGGCCCAACCATCCTCAGTTGCCTTTCACTGTCTCTCATAAGGGCATAAATGGGGCTGTTCTCACAACATTCAATTCTATTCACAACTCCTCAGAAAGTGAAGCGGCCCATGCCTGCATGTGGCAAGACCTAGACAACATTCGGACATGGGCTAGTAAATGGCAAGTAATAGTCACACCATTAAAATGCCAGGCATTGACCATCTCCAATAAGAGTGTAACCACTTGCCTTCTAAATTCAATAGTATTACCATCACCGAGTTCCTCAACGTCAGCTTCCGGGAGTAACCATTGACCAGAAACTAATCTAGATCATCCATGTTAATAAAGCAGCTATGAGAGCAGATCATAGGCATGCATCCTATGGCAAATGACTCACCTCCTGATACCGCAAGGATTTTCCAGCATCTACAGGTCAAGAGTGTGATGGAATACCCTCCACCTATCTGGAGGAGTTCAGTGCAACAACTCAAGCAGACCTCTTGACTATTATCCCACCAATGCCTGATGCAGTGGCTTTCAGTGCGTGTGTGCGCTATTTCCAAAATGCACAGTAGTTACTCGCCAAGGCTTCTCTGACACCAGCTACCAAACTAGTGACCTCTACCACTGAGAATGACAAGGCCAGCAGGCAGGTTCCCTTCCAGGTTGCACACCGTCCCAGCTTGGAAATATATCACTGGTCCATCATCAACAGACTCAAAAACTTGGAACACGCTACCCAACAGCACAGCCAGAATATCTTAATCTGAGAGACTGCAGTGGTTCAAGAAGGTGTTCAACACCACCTTCTGAAAGGCAGTTAGAAATGGAGAATAAATGCTGCCCTTGGCAGTAATGCCCTGATTCTGAAAATGAATATTAAAAAAGATTCCAGAGTGTAATAATCTGGAGTACTTTTATTACCTACATGTTAAGTTGCAAATTGAGTTACAATTTATAATTTGCATTTAAATTATGCTACCTTGTTCAGAATCCCCATTGTGCTTACCCCAATTATGTGACTGGACCATCTGTTGAAACCAAGATAGTAGTTAGCCAATTCCTGGCATTTGAAGCTATTCAGAGATAGTTGGTGCTCTTGAAAGGCTTTCATGGATCGCTGCTTTGTGCACATTCGAACCTGTGCAAAATTAATGCATTACCATTACATTCAGCAGTCTTGGAAGTGAAATTTTATTGTGACGAAATATATTGCATAGTATGTTTGAGACTGTACTCATGACTGAACTGCAATAACTTCTTCCAGGTCAGTACAAGGTAAAAATATACAATGTTAACATCTTTACATTTCCATTATGCACGTTCATAAAGGCAATGTAAAGGACTTTAAAATTAGGATTAGATTACATTACATTCACTGGATCTTTCACTGTCAGAACTACCTTTAAATCTTAACTCTCCATTTTCAAGCAAAGGGTAATTGCATACATGTAATAGAAGATCTCTTCCTGTAATTTAAAATAGCACAATTACCAGAAAAGTTAAACCAGTAACATTATTCAATTAACTATTAAACAGTAGCTATATTCAATTATCTAAAATTTTCCTGGACTACATAGACAAGGAAGGAGCAGTTTGGAATACACATATAAACAGCGATGCAACAAAAATAGATGAGATGGGAAACACGGCTGTGTGGACAGAAGTCTATACAACTGCACAAGAACCAGTTAAAATAATCATGGAGCAAATACTTAAAGAAGTAACTGGATCATGGTGTGAAATATATTCAACATTCATTCTTAAAATCATGTATTCTGTCCTTAGTAATTCTGACAATTGAAGTATAATGACACACCGAAATACCTTTGTAAATTTCCACCCTCAATGCCACTTCTGTGCCAGATGGCACAGTAGCAATTCAGTGGGGAATGTAGGAAAGATGTAATTAAATGTTCATGCAGGAAACAATAATGGAAAAAGATGAACTGGTGCAAAAGGTAGATACAAATGTATTGTAAGTATATACCTACGACAGGTATCAAAAACAAATTTAGTATATTTCATATTCTCACTATATAAAGAAGTGTTTTCTCAAAATTGATGCTATTTTGCTTATTCAAAGCAAACAAAAAAGATGGATTTGCAGAACTATTTCGAAACCACTGAGCAGCCAAAAAGGCCAAGGCACTAAATGACCTACTGCTGTTCCCATTGCTCCATTAACTCAAGCAAGACTAACATAATACAGAAACAAATCAATCATGATACACAAGAAAATTTACAATTTTATTACACACATTATTACTGGACCACTGAATTGTCATTTATGGTGATGACATTGCAGACACAAATCAGTGGAGCACATTTTGATTTAATTCCAGGTGAATTTTTCAGAAATTGAATTGAAAATTCAGTAATGTAGACATGCAACAAAGTTGAGAAGTTCTCTCTGTGATATAATTATTAAAATGATGTACATAAGCTTTATGGAAGCCCGTTGAAACCACACCAAAAAAATCAAAACAATGCCCATTTAGAGAGTGGCATAAGCAGTAAAGTTGTTGAGTCTTGAATCCTTTGGCTCTTAAAGTTCTGCTACAACAAGAGATTTAGATTGGCATTGAACCAGGGTGGGAATGATTATCTGAGTCATGCATATTTCAGTACTGCCCAAAATGTTAAACATAACTGAAATGATGTTGCACTTTTCCCAGATGGAAAATGTACTACTTGTAATTAAGGCCAGATCTAGGCAGGAGAGTGTTGTGAAAGAAGAGGGCCCACAGATGGAGGGAGCAGATTGCAGCCTAGAGTCACATGGCTGAAGGAGACAGGTTTGGGGGGGAGAAGAGGAGAGAGAGAGTAATTATGGATGGGGCAGGGCAGGGCAAAGCAAAGGGAGAAGTGGAAGTCCAGGAGGGTGGTAGCTTCCACAATTAGTGCTGGGTGTCAAGAGCCCGAATGGAGTTTACCTATTGTTACGGACTTGGTGGATGTCCCTTCAAGATAGAGGTGTGTGTGTGTGTGTGTGTGTGTGTGTGTGTGTGTGTGTGTGTGTGTGGCGTGCTTACGTCAACAGAAGATAAAGGACGTAATGATGTTGTTGAAGAAGTCAGTCAAAGAGAGGCAGAAAAGGGAGAGACACGCCAGCCTGCTAGTTTCTCTATCGATGGATGAGAAACAATAACTGTGTCTGTCACTGCAATTCACGTATGGAAATTGGAAGTTATCCGGTGGGGTTCACTTTGTTGCTGATCTGTAGAAGGAAACAGGTATTTGTGTGGACGACCACGATTCGGACGCTTTTCAGGGTGAGGAAGTCACTACCGAGTAAACACTGAGGTGTTGTTTGGGTTCCATCATGGAACATTTGGATTTCGTAATTACTTTCTATGTTCTCTCTACATCTACATTTTATCTTCAGACAACGGTGGTTGTTGAAGAAGCCTTTGCTCATGTTTCACCTTACGGCTTGCTGAACTGAACTTTAGGAACCATTCCTGGACTTGGAGTTTGGGACTTTGCCACACACACACACACACACGAAGAGTTTAGTTTTGGGGTTAATGTTCAAAGTTTAACATTTTTACTTCTAACATACTAACATTTTTACTTTTATTTTTCTTATTATCATAAGTAGTGATTAATAAAATAGTTTTTAACACTGAATCATGACTCAGTGTGTTTCTTTCGTTGCTGATTCGTAACACTATTAAGGATGGGAAAGCGGAAGCAGGAAATGTCCTTACAGATCAGGCTTGGAAAGGGACACTCACCAAGGATCATGGCCAGGGACTGGAAGAGGAATGCTCAAAGAACAGGACTGGAATTGAGTGGGAGAAATCTCCCACATGGGTTTGGGTGCAGCAAATCAAGTAAATGGCCAAAGGTAGTCAAGTGTGGATCTTAGGAGGGGTGGCACTGGGAGTGGCATTGGGGGTGGAGTGGGAGTAGGGATAGAAAAAGTATCAAAGCTAAGTGAGCAACTTACCTTATACGGATCATAATCCAATACAGTAAAACATGGTTCTCCCTGCTGTGGTTGATACAAGTTCAGTCCTGGGACAATGTAGTCCAAGTTCCACAAAAATGTTTCAAATTAAATAGAAATTAAGAGGCAATGCTAAAGGTCAAAAATCAGGCCTACAAATGTTATTCATTTCAGAAAACGTGTCTGAATTTCTGGCATGATGGATAACTACCTGAGATTGGTTGTTGATTTAACCAAAGATGAAAAAGCAACAAGATGCTGGAGGAACTCAGCAGGCCAGGCAGCATCCGTGGAGAAAAGCAGATTGTCAACATTTTGGGTCAAGTCCCTTCTTCAGGACTGAAGAAAGGAAAAGGGGAAGCCCAATATATAGGGGGGAAAAAACAGAGCAGTGAAGGTGGACAAAAGAGGGAGGCGGGGTGGGCACAAGGTGGTGATAGGGAGATGCAGGTAAGAGATAGTGACAGGCAGGTGCGGGGGAGGAGGGGAGAGCAGATTCTGGATGCCAGCATCTGCAGTCCTTTATTTCTCTGTTGATTTAATTATTTGTTTCAATCGCATAACATAGACAAGTACAGGACCATGCCTTTGAATTTACGGGCCCTGCTTTTTTAAAATATTTGTGAGGCTACAATCCGTATAAAATCTCAATTATATCAAAATGACCGCTCACCTTCAAAGGAATCTCTTGAAATAAACACTGCTCGTTTGCGGCTTTCTGTGCTCTACTGGCATCCAGCGCTGAATAATATTTGACAACAGCATAATAACCTGGTTCAGCTACAGCAGCATTCCTGCACACTCGCAGAAAGTAGATGAGTCCGTGTTCAGAGAAAACTTTGAAAATACAGTCCTACCAACAAAGAAAACATCAGCTGTAATAGTCTCCTACAGTTCCCTCCCTCCCCCCCAAACCCTCCTCCTCCCTTCCAACCCCCCCTCCTCCTCCTCCTCCTCCTCCTCCTCTCCCCAACCCCCGTCCTCCCCCCAACCCTCGTCCTTCCTCCCAACCCCTGTCCTTCCTCCCAACCCCTGTCCTTCCCCCCAACCTTTCCCCAAACCCTCGTCCTTCCCCCCCAACCCTCGTCCTTCCCCCCCAACCCTCGTCCTTCCCCCCCAACCTTTCCCCGCAGCCCTCGTCCTTTCCCCCCAACCCCACCTAACTCACATAAATTTCTGCCTCAGACTCTTTGGGGAGAATGTTACAGACAAACAAGGTCTTGTTGTTTCCGGAGGGAACTTTAAAATCCACGACTTCTGCCTGCACCAGATCTACAGCGTTCTCAGCCATTGCCGCCCGTCCCCTCTCGCCGCCAACCCTTCGCTTGAAAGGTGACCGCCAATCACGGCTGCTTCCTGGAGAATATTGACTCCGGATTGGACAGACCGAAGCCCCGCCCCCTGTCCGTTTTCGATTGGCTGAGCAAGAGGAACGGCTACATCGATTGGTTACACAAGAGACCGCAGACGCTGGAATCTGAAGCAAGGATCAGTGGGTCGGGCGACATCGGTAGAGGGGAAGGGAGTGTTTTGGGTCAAGATCCCTCATCAGGACTTTCAGATAAGAGCATGGTTTTTGCAGTAGTCTTCACGAATGGAACTTTGGAATAAATATTTTGTAGTGGGTAAGGTACTATGTCATAACTGAAATCATTTTATTTCAGGTTTCCCGCATCTATTTTACTTTTTGGCGTATATTCTCCCCCATTTTACCTCTTTTGCCAATTGCCTTGAACCTGTGTACTTCTGTTTTCCTACTGCCAATGTAAACATTTTCTGGTCATTTATTACGTCAAAGTATTTCACTATTTTGAACACAATTAAATTATCTCCCTGTAATCGAAATATAAAATGTAAATGCTGTGAGTTTTGGAAATAGAGTTTTGTTCAATTAACCTTCCCTGTTCTGGTCTTTGATATAACTGTAGCCTGTAGTGTCAGATACCATTCAAGAAAAATATCCTCTGCATAGTTTCTAAAGCTTTGACAATTCATCTGAAGTGTGGTGCTCAAACTTTTCCACAATACTCCATTGACTGCAGATATTGATGTGTAATTTAAAGAGAAAGGTCCTAGATTAAAGAGCAGGATTTAAGGCTGTAATCCCTGGATTACTTCCAGTCATAGAGTTATACAGCATAGAAACAGGCCTTTGGTTCAACTCGTCCATGTTGACTAAGATGTCTATTCAAGCTGGTCCCATTTGTTTGCATTTGGCCCATATCCCTTTTAACCTTTTCAGTCAATATACCTGCCTAAGTGTCTTTTAAACATTGTAATTTTGGCCACCTCTGACAGCTCGTTCCATATACCCACCACGCTCTGTGAAAAAGTTTCCCTTCAGGTCCCCTTTAAATCTTTCCCCCTCACCTTAAACCTATGCCCTCTAGTTTTAGACTCCCTTACTCTGGGGAAAAAGACTGTTACCATTGACCTTTTCTATTCTGCTCATGATTTTAAAAACCTCTATAAAGTCACCCTCAGCCTCCTACGCTGCAGGGAAAAAAGCCCCAGCCTATCCAGCCTCTCCTTGTAACTCAAGCCCTCCAGTCCTGGTAACATCCTCGTGAATCTTTGCTGTACCCTTTCCAGCTTAATGACATCCTTTCTATTGCTGGGCAACCAGAACTGAGCACAATACTCCAAGTGTGGTCTCATCAATGACTTGTACAGTTGCAACATGACACCCCAACTCTTGTACTTGGTGCCTTGACCGATGAAGGCAAGTGTGCCGAATGCTTTCTTCAGCACCCTTTCTACTTCTGTCACCCCTTTCAGGGAACTATGTACACTTACCCCTAGATCCCTCTGTTCTACAATGCTCTCCAGTGCTCTACCATTTACTGGCAAATCCTGCCCTGGTTTAACTTACGAAAATGCAACACCTTGCACTTGTCCGAGTTAAATTCCATCTGCCATTCCTTAGCCCACTTGCCCAGTTCATCTATAATCTTAAATTGTAATCTTATATAACCTTCTTCACTGTCCATTACACCTACAATTCTGGTGTCATCCACAAGCTTACTAATCATGTTAATGACACTGTTATCCAAATCATTAATATAGATGACAAATAACAGTGGACCCAGCACCGATCCCTGTGGCACACCACTGGTCACGGGCCTCTAATCTAAATAACAACCCTTCACTACCACCCTCTGTCTCCTTCCACTAAGCCAGTTTTGTATCCAGTTGGCTAGCTCACCCTGGATCCCATGTGATCTCACATTCCAGACCAGCCTGCCATGCAGTGACATATACTAACTAGTACAGGAGGATAGGTCAGAAGAATGTGTGGGGAAAGGGATGATGTAGGAGGGAGGGCTTTAGAGTTTTTGATCATTGGGACCATTTCTGGAGAAAGTTGGACTTGTACAAATAGGACTTGTTGCACTTGAACCGAAATGGGACCAACATTCTTGTGGAGAGGTTAGCTTGTGCTGTTTTGGAGGGAATGGGGCACAGAGTAGATGTACTGCTGGAGGATTGGAGGGGGGTGCAGGGTTACAGTTTAATGTAGAAGAAAAATTAAATCATTCCAATAGGCAGAGCAGGCATGGTCATGTAAAGGCGTATGGGAGGATTCAAAGGCCAAATTGCATGTACTTTAGTACAAAGAATCTTACTGGGAAGACAGCTGAACTTAGAGCATTGATTAGCAAATAGGAGCATGATATTGTTGCAATCACAGAGATATGGTTGAAGGAGGGGCAGGATTGGCAACTCAATGTTCAAGATATAGAAGCTTCAAGCATGGTAGGGAGGAAGTAAAAGAGGAATTTGTAGATGGTGCTGAAAACAAAATTAGATGCATTTGCATAATGTGGAGGTCTTTATGTTAATATGGATATTAAATGAACAAATTTAAGCTAACAATGAGATAAACACTTCCAAGTGCTCCAGAATTGCCCTACACATGAGTAAATATAGTTTACAATCTGTCAAGTAACAATTACATTTAGTTCATGGGAATTAATTCAAGTATTGTGATTGAAGTTTGCAGATAGTGCCACACGCAAAGTTAGATTCCTTTGCATAACATAAAGTACTTTAGATGAATGTGATTATTGGCTTAACAGAGTTAAGTCCGACATTGAGGTAAATATTTCCAAGTACTCCAACATTGCTCTTCACATGAAGAGAAGTAATTTATATTCTGTTATTATAGGGGATGTCTGCCATATTTATCTGGTCTAGCCTATTTGAAACACTTAACTGCCTTATAAAATAGCCTAAACAAGCCACTTAATTGTACCAGAACAGGTATGTTAAAATGGAACAGATCACCTGACATTGTCCTAGGCAAACAATATTGACATGGAAATTCATTTTTACAAATGCCTGGGGTCTGGCATTTAATTTGGACAGCTAGTCAACATACTAGGCAAGCAACAAACTCACGTGTACACCCAGAATCATATGTTACAGGCAAGGTATCATCAGTTGCATCACTGTCCTTTGCCTATGTCCTATCCCCAGCAGCAGGACAGACCCACCAGAAATTTTCAGGCACAAGAGAGTAGATTCATGGCATCAGGTCAAACATGGGGCATGGGTCGATTTCTACCTATTGACCTCCCTCAGTTTTTGAATCGTCCACGTTGAATAACACTGGGCTGAAAGTAATGTGAACATAGAATGGATTCTGAGTAGGGGACTCAAATGTCTAGCAGGAGGAGTCACTTGGTAACACCTCCACTGAAGGAAATATTCAAGTATGAAAGTACTCCTGCCAGACAGGAGCTTTAGAGTGAAGCAACAGAAAGGATAATTCGATTTGACCTCATCCTCAATCCATCTGCTGCATGTATTTCTAATCCTGATGGCATAAGTAGGAGTGACCACCATACAGGCCTTTGGAAGATAAATTCTTATCTTCACACCAAGGGCACACTCCATCATATTGTTTGGCACTATTATCATTGCTAATTCTGGTGGTTCAGAGGCACTGTGGACAACTTGCAACAGCAGAACCGCTTATGATCACAGTCTATAATCTTATGACCTGGTATCAATTCTGGTTCATGGAAGAACACAGGACCTGCTGTGAGCAGCAGCAAGCTTAGCTAAAAATGAGGTTCTAATCTGGTAAAGCTGCAACATAAGACTACATGCTTGCTATACGATATAAAATAGACAGTTTATCAATCCCACAACCAATTGATCAAATCAAAACTCTGCAGTCCTCCCATATCTAGTCCTGAATGGGCACAGCCAGATAAATAGCTAACAGACGGAGGAGGCTCCAAGAACATTTTAATGATGGCAGGGTACAGAATACGATTGCTGAAGACAAGGCTGAAGCATTTACAATTATATTCAGCCAGAAGTAGACAGAGCTTCCCCCGACATACCTGTTATTACAGAACCCTTCTTCAGCCAATTCCGTTCATTCCACATGATATCAAGTAATGGCTGAGAATACTAGATGCAGCAAAGGTTACAGGACCAGACAGCATTCTGACTATGGCACTGAAGACTTGCAGTCCAGAACTAGCCAAGCTGTTCTGGCATAGTCCAGTACTGATATCTACCTGACAATGTGGAAAATTGCCCAAGTATGTCCAGTCCATAAAAAGCAGGAAAAAAAATCTAATGAGCATCCAATCAACCTATTCCCAATCATCAACAAGTGACAGCAAGTGTCATTCTAATAAATACAATCTGCCTAGATCACATATTTTCGATATTTACAGATCATAAATTTTTTAGAAGTTACTTTACCGTCTCTTCCGGCACCATATAGAATTGAAATTATGGAAAAAATTTTAGGTCTTAATCCTTATCAGAAGGGCCTGATAGCAATAATTTATGATCGCATTATGAAAATACATTCAGAGGAACTTGATAAAATTAAGAATGAATGGGAAAGAGAAGTCTAGATACTTTTACCTACAGAGACATGGAAGAAAATTCTTCAATTAGTTAATACATCTTCAGTGTGTGCCAGACACTCTTTGATACAGTTTAAGGTGGTTCACAGGACCCATATGTCCAAGGACAAGTTAGCCTGTTTTTATCATCATATAAATCCTACATGTGACAGATGTAATTCGAAGGTGGCTTCCCTGACACACATGTTTTGGTCCTGTCCCCTTTTGGAAAAATATTGGAAAGACATTTTCAACATTATTTCATCTGTATTGAGCATTGATTTACAACCTCATCCTATTACTGCAATTTTTGGGTTACCAGTAATGGAATCTCGCCATTTATCTGCTTCTGCTCGTCCTATGATCGCCTTTGTCAGATTAATGGCCAAGCGATCCATTTTGTTCAAATGGAAGGATCCAATACCTCCCACCACTTTTCAGTGGTTTTCTCAAACTATAGCATGTTTAAACTTAGAAAAAATTAGGAGTGGTACTGTCAATCCTTTGCTTAAATTTGAGGAAGTTTGGAGTCCATTTATTCAATACTTCCATATGATATAAGCTGACCTTTTTCATATCCCTTTCAATAACCCTTGAATACAGAGGAGTGGAGTTGACGACATAATTTTTTTTTCTTTTTAATTGAAGAAATATCAGTCCAGTTTTTCTTTGAAGTTTCTGGGTTTTTTTGGTTTATTATCAATATTGTTTTTTGATTTGGGGGTTCTTTTATATAATTAAATTTTATTTCTTTTAAATCTTTCCTTTTATATCTCTTCACTTAATAAGAGAACAGGAGGTCTAGATTACTTTTTTTTACTCTTTGTGATTATATATATTAACTGTTATGATTGTGATCCTGATCCCTTTGCACCACATGTATAATTACTAATGTTATATATATTATTTTGTACTAATTTGAAAATTAATAAAAAGATTGAAAAAGTGTCATTGACTGATTGACTGTGCAGTCAAGCAGCTCTTGCTCACCACTAACCTACTACTACTACTACTATTACTACTACTATTACTACTACTACTACTAATATACTCACTAATAACCTACTAACTGACACCCAGTTTGGGTTTCATCACTCAGCTCAGCTCCATACCTCATCATAGCCTTAAACATAGGGATCAAATAGCCATATTCCAGGTGTGAAGAGGAGTACTGCCTATGACACCATGCATAAACAAGGGACCCTGGTAAAATTTGCATCAATGGACATTAAGAGAAAAAAACACTTCAATCGCTGGAATCATGTCTTGCACTAAAGAAGCTGGATCTGATTCTTGGAGATCAATCATCCCAATACCAGAGAATCACTTCAGGAGCTTCTCAGGGCAGTTCTCTTGACCCAACCTGCATCAATGATCTATCATAAGGTCAGAAGTTGGGAAGTTCTATTCAGTAACAATTCCTCTGAAAATTAAGTATCTCACACCTACATACAACAAGACCTAGACAAAATTAAGACATGGGCAGATAAGTATTAACAGTTGCACTGCAAGAGTGCCAGGCAAAAATCATCTCCAAGAAGAAAGATTCTGAACACTTATCCCTGAAGGTCAATGGCTTTTCCATCATTTTCCTACATCATTAACATACTGACGATCACTACATACCAGAAATTCAACTGGACCAGCTTCGTGAGTACTGTGGCTTTAAGAGCAGGTTAGAGGTTAGGTATCCTGTTTTTGAGTGACCACCTGCTGATCTCCAAATCTTTTCATTTATTTGCAAGGCAAAAGTACATTCCCCTTGCCTAAATGAGTGCAGCTTCAACAACACAAGCTAACACTATCCAGGCAAGCTGCATCCGCCACCCTAAGCATTCATTCCCTCCACCACCAGCAGATCATGGCTGCAATTTGAGCCATCCACTAAATGCACTGTAATTACTCGGTTATTTAAACAGCACCTCCCAAAACCATGACCTCCACCACTAAGAAGGATAAGAGCTTCAGGCACAGGGGAACACCACCACCTGCAGATTCCCCTCCAAATTCAACACCACGCTGATTTGGAAATGTGCTTCATTGGAAGAGTGTGAGAGGACAAAGACAGAAGTCAGAATGGGAGTGGGATGGAGAATTAAAGTGACAGGAAACTGGAAGCTCAAGGTCATCTTTCTGGACTGGATGGAGGTGTTCTGCAAAATAATCACTCAATCTGTATTTGGCTACTTTAATGTAGAGGAGACAACATTGTGAGTACTTCTAAATTCAGAGAAGTTCCGTGAATTGCTGTTTCACCTGGAATTGGTGTTTGGATATCTAGATAGTGAATATATTAAAATAAAACAAGTAAAATTAAAGCCAACATATCAATGCACTGAGACCCATTAATTTGAAATTGAAGATTATGGATAATTCGAGCTCCTATTGCACCTGCCAGATTTACAACGGAGGTTTGATAAGCTCCCAAGGTTCTTAGAATGTCAGTCTAAAATTTCAGAGCTTGTCTATTTGGTTAGCAAATTGTTAAATTTAACTTTTGTTAAAAGGAATAACTTCAAAAGAAGCAATAATATGAGGACGTAGTATGCAATGGTTTTGAATTTTGTCTCTACAAAAACAGTACAATTTAGAGGCGATGATCTTAACTCTTTTAATAGTCATCTGAAATATATGCTGTTAGGAATAAGTATTTTTAAGACCTCTAATACTCTTCTTTGATTAGGAGCTGGAGAAAATTGTTTGGGTAATGCAAGAATCCATTTCACATATAGCCATGCTGCAATTTATCTGTAACTTGATAATAATTGCCCAAAATGGAAAGATATCCATTCTTCAGTGTGATCATATTCATGACAGGTTTATTTTTGAAAATAAAATAATCAGATACTTGTTAGCAATTCAACTAGTTTATTGAAATCGCAAGATAATAAATATTTGCTATGACTTAGTGATTTTTGGATATAAATCATAATTGCAGAAAAATATACAGATGCAGAAAATATATTGTATTTCTACAGTTATACAGTTAAGGTTCAGAGGGATGCTACATAACAGAGATATAGAATTTTTTAAATAATCATTTTTAAGACAAAGTCTGTGTAACATTTTGAGTGTCTTTATTTGAGTTTTCCTCACTGATTTTGTTTATAACCTTACACTACACAGTACAGTTACTCTCTGCAAAGCGTTTGCAATTCATAACTTTCAGGTAGGTTTCAACTTTGTGCATATCCTTCTTAAAACAAGCCAGGAGGCCATAGTTTTTCATCAAAGCTTCCTCACTTAGGTCTCCATTGAACCTGTCATAGGAAAATTTCAGCCAGGCAAAACCTTGTGAAGAACCTCCATCTTCTAGAGCCTGGGAAGTTATAGAATGATTACAGATTACCAGTAATTCCACATAGAGAACACTTTTCAGAGAAATTGAATGCTTAGTACATAATAGATTCTGAATAGCTCTGTTTTGGCTGTGTTCTTGTGACATGTGGTACAACATTACATTAATTCATATTGTGCATTAAAATTCACGTAAAATTATATGATTCATTCATGGAAAATGATATGCTTTTTACTGTGCAATGCATGTCAGCCAAATAATCATTAAAAAAAAACAAAACCACCACGTGAAATCATCTTGTACATAGTGAATATATAGAGTGTTGGTCAAGAATATTATGAAACCTGAGGGGTTAGATGAATGGTTGTTTTGAAATCATGACCTTCATTGCCTAAACATTTTGAAAATAATATCATCCAATCTGCTTGATAAAAGATCTAATGTATTAATGAATAATAAAAAGGCTCCATGCTGTGGATAAATTCACTTCTTTGTATTGGAGGTTGAGTATCCCTGGAAACTAATCCTATGGCTGAGCCCAGTTTGTATGTAGGTATACTGAAACAACATAAAAAAGGGAAAAAAATCTATCCAAATCTATTGATTCATTCTTTGCACTGCTTTAATTGTAACTTCCTTCTATCCATTTAACCTTTTAAAGAAGCGTTCATTGTTTTCTCATCTTCTGTTTTTACTTATCTATTTTAACA